>NW_007727647.1:200161-203860 GCF_000696425.1 Galeopterus variegatus
GGCGATCCGTAGCCGGACACGGAAAAAAGACAAAAAAAAAAAAAAAAGAACATTAGCTTGGCCTCTTATAATAAAAATATACTATGTTTTATTTGAAATATGTTAATTTAAAATACATGAAAGAGATATAATTTGTAAAAGAATATTAATAGCACAGATAGGATACCATTATACTTAGGAAGAATATATTACATTTAGACATGGGTGTAAACACCTCATATGCTATTCAATACTCATAATGAGTCATTTATTTTGTGTTCTATTTTTTAATGCTTAAAATCACCTTTTAGGTTTAATATGTTTTACAATTTTTATTTTAGAATACAAAGTGGGACATAAACAAATTAAAGTTAATTAGCATCAAAGGAATACTTTTCATTATCATCTTTTAGATTAATTGCACATCATATATACTATTTTAGAAAGCAATATGTTTCTTCTGCAAATAGGGTCATGACATTAGTAGGAGTTGAATTTTATGTAAAAAGTAGTCACAATTTTTCCTTTTATGATTATAGAAGTTGTAAATATATCTGTGATCTCCACTAATCCACTTAGTACAGAGCTAGAGCATGTTGAAGAATTTAATTGAACTTAAATTAGGAAATGTTTAAATACCATGTCATTTTCCTGGCCCAGATTTTTGGCTGTGGAATGTAAAGGAAGGGTTGAACCTGAAAGAGATTTTGCCAGGACGACTCATCAGAACTTGTGACTAAACAGTAACTGCCAGTTTGAAAGCTTAGAAAATGGAGAACATGCCAATCTTGGTGGCAGGATGGGGTCATTAGGAGAAGCCAATCAGGGGTGGGGACGAGGGGTCAGAGTGAGGATGAGTTCTCCTTTAAATTTCTTCAGTTTGCATTATTGATGAGACATCTAGGTGGGGATGCCAATTAGAAACATGGAACTTGAGGATGAGTAGGAGTCGTCAGGGCTGCAGATGTTCATTTGACATTATTAGTCCTGAGGTGATACTGATCCTGGGAAAGTAAATGAGCCTTCTAGGGGACTGAGTATAATCTGAATGTTAAGTCTCAGAATTTCGAATAATTCCTGTAGGAAATGTTTTCCTACCTGGGCCAAGTTAAAGATTAAATAAGTAGGAAGCCTGTAATAGCCTGCCTATTTGTATGACTCCAAGATCAGGAATTTTCTCTTCAGATTTTCAACGCTTGTGTGTCCTTTTACCAACTAATGTTTTTTGAAATAGTGGCTCCTTGGAAAGGGCTTGAAAAGCTCCCCCTGAATGCTTTAAGTAAGTTAATCAGAATTTCAACATAATTTTGTGTGTTGACTCTTGGAACTTAATTTAAGAGTTACAGAAATGTTAGGAACTTCAGGTCAAAGAAAGAGAAGCATACCATCATGACCTGACAGGAAATATATTTTGGATCAAATGGAACACAAATTACTGTCAGTTATATGTCGATTGTGGTTCTACTATATGAACAGTAGCATACCCGGCTGGCCTTTTTGGATATATGATTTTCATTAGGACAGAATCTCCATTGGCAAACGTGGTAGCAGTCACATAGTAGGCAGCCAGAATATATTGGCTGAATGGATGGATGAAACACAAAATAAGTATAGAACCAGGTCTTGGCATCAAAGTGTTGCCCATTTAACTGAAGAAAAAAAAAAAAGAACAAGAGCACATGAATGTGATTTAAGAACCTAAATATACACGCATACACAGACACAAATTTGAGCCATAAGCCATAAGAAAGTGTTGAAAAACATTGCATAATAAATTATAATAGTTAAGGAACTGGGTTTTCTGACCAAGCAAAATGTAGGAGGGGTGTGTTAAAATGATAGAGATTTAGCCAAGGCTTTGGGGGAAACGTATCTAGACTTAAAAAAAAGTAAAATATTGGTCAATATAAGTTAAAATAATACTGTTATATATAAATATTACGTGTGTGTATATATGTGAAATACTGTAGTAATATATTTTTAAAAAGAAATATTGGCCCCAATCCATTTATGTGGAAATGATAGAATTAATCAGAGTGAACCTACCTTGGCTGTCCTACTACTAAAATGAATTAACGAGATATAAGACAAAAAGAAAGGTTATGTTTTGGCAAGAAGGAAAGGGCATTATGGTTCAATACCTTTACTTAACTAACCTTTAAGTGTGCAATTAACATTTAAAAGAAACAAAGTTTTGGAAGTATTATAGAGTAATTGCAGAAATGTGAAAAGTAGTTAAAAGCCTTGGTCTGTTAGGAGAAATTCCTTCAGATAACACTGGCAATCATCAGAAAGTGAATTTGTGATGTGTAAAAGATGAAGAAAAATTTGCTCATTTGGTGACATAGTTACTGCTTTCTCCTTTGTTGTTTTCTCTGTGAACTTCAGCTCATTGACATTTACTAGGATGAAGCTTTCATACTGACCCAGAATTGATCTTTTAAACATAAATCTTGAAGTATTTGAAAGAACGATCTTCAGTAGTAAGCAGCAGCGGGGGAGGGAGAAATGGAAGGACTTGTGCCTTGAAACTTTGCAGGATATTTGCCTCTTAACTCACAGTTTGTCAGAATCTGTTGTACAGGTGTTTAAAAATTTATCATTTCTATCCTCTGCTACTATGAACAGCTTTTCACTTATGGTGAGTGTAGGGGGTGTCTGAACTATCATCTCAGCTTTGCAATTTATTTAGAGAACAGAAGTAGTTGTAAGATCAATGAAGCACTAAATTCAAAAGCTATTTTAATTTTTTTTTTTTTAAGTACAGAGTCCTTGGACAACAGGAATTTTAAAATACTGGCCTGATTCATATCAGTTCACCTGTATTTTCTTGCTCCTTCTCCTAGCTGCTGTTGCAGGCCCCTAACTCTTTTCAAAAGCCCCTGCATTAGATGTTTCTCAAGGCCTCAGGGAATAGCTGAATTTGTCAGCTTCCTTGCAGCAGCTACAGGTGATTTTCCTCAGTTCCTGTTTCGAGCTTTTTCCCTAGGGACAACTTTGTGTGGGGAGAGGGGAGGAATTTCCCATGGGACACAGTTGGTTGTGTACTGAAGCTTTCTAGGTGCCAAGGGTGGGGGTGTTCTGTGGCAAAATATGGAAACATGTCTTTCTTCCTTTTCCTCCTTTTTTATATACTTGATTAGAGGAGTATCAAAGCAGTGCTCTCACACAGCTGTCCTTTCCACAGCACTCAGACATTTGACCATGTTGAGAGTGAGTAGGCTGAGTCTGGAGAGACACATCCGAGAAACAAATATGCTGCCACTCAGAATCACCCCAACCCATTCCACATTGCAGGCTTGCTTGCTACACTCAGCCTGTCTGCTTGCTGCTGGCTTCCTCTCCTTCAGGAGATTTCTCTCCCAGGAGGCCCTGTAGTCCACTGCACAAATAGATGTCAGACTGATTCCTACCCCTGTATACACAGTCTCAAGCTGTGCCTTAAACCCTTACATTTTTTTCCATTTTCTCTCCTGATGTGCTTTTGATGCATAGGTGAAGGAGAGTGGAGGCAAATAAATACTACTAGGTTTCTCTCTCCTCTATGTCTTCTTATCCTCGTCCCTCTTCTCTTCAGAAATTTATGGGCATGAAAACGTATTATTGTCCAATCTTACACTACATCTTTGTCCACAAAAAGTTTAGTATGTATGGAAAAAGATAAGGTATCTTTAGGCATTGGCTTTTTTTTTTTTTTTTTTTTTTTTTTTTTTTTTTTTT
>NW_007727647.1:204020-356809 GCF_000696425.1 Galeopterus variegatus
TTTTTTTTTTTTTTTTTTTTTTTGTCTTTTTGTCTTTTTCCGTGTCTGGCAACGGATCGCAACCCTCAGTGTCGCCCCCGTACCGGGCCGGGACTGGCAACGGGATTGCAACCCCGGCGCTGCTCCTGTGCCTCGCTCAGCCAGCGAGCGGGAACCGGTCTGTATGTGGGATCTGAACCCTCAGGCGGGAGCGCCGCCGCGCTTCCCAAGCGGCGCACTATCCAGTGCGCCACCGGGCCGGGCCTAGGCATTGGCTTTGATGACCACTTGCAACATGGGATCCTACAGGTGGTTGACTCATTCAGTTGATATGTAGTATAATAGTAGTCTGTATTTGCTGCACATTTGAGATACTGAGTTTTACTCCAACCCTTATTTGCAAATAGAACCTACTAAGCACTGGCAGTCATATAAGTTTATAACACACTCATAAACAGTATCCAGAGTCACAATACATCCAAGGCCACTGAATGTGTTAAATATTTCATATAACTGAACAGAGAAAGAAAAGATATGTCACCTCCCACTGTGGAGTCTGCATTCTGAGGATGAGTTAACAGGTTACCTATAGCTAGAAGAGAAATAAAATAACAGAAAAAAGTTTCACATTCTGAGCTAAAATTCTATTTTAGGCTTGCTTGATTCATTCTGTGATACTTGTTTTCACAGTTAAAACTTAAAATTGGGATGGAGAGTTTTAAATATGCAGAATTGATTTTTGAAAATAACTTTAATAATGTTTTTACTCTTTCTAATTTAGTTTCACCATAGCACAGAATTATTCAAGTTACCAAACTGATTCTTTCTTTGTGTTTCTTAATAACATATTTCACAAAAAAATCTCATTAACAGTAAATTTTTTTTTAAAAAAATGAGTAATTTCCTTGCATCAAATATATTTTTGAAAAAATAGAAATAATACTTTGGTATTTTCTTACCTTTTACATTCTATAAGACAAAATGATATTAATGAAGCAAAAAAATGGATGCTTTTGGTTTCATTTCAGTATATGTATACATGGTTATGTCTGATGCTGGAGGAGAGGGGAGGCCCAATAGCAGGCCATAACCCACCCCGTCCTCTTACAAGGTTCTTGACTCTGCCACAGGAAAGAATTACAGAGCAGAGTCACAGTAGAAAGTGCTAACAGGTTTAATATAATAATAGGAGATACAGATTTTACAGAGAGAGTGTAGCCTGGCTCAAGAGACTGAACAGGGCTTACACTAAGTTTAATATCAAAGTAGAAATACACACTTAAAGTTTCGTACAGACTGCAGGCTGGCTCAGGAGTGAGCAGCCACTTTCTGAAAGTAAGTTTGATACAAAAGGAAGCATATACACCACCACTGGCAAAGTAGGGGTTGGCCCCAGGAAAGTAAGAAACTACCCAGCCTTCTGCTGGAATTCAGCTTTTATAGTTTCGCTATCTAATACATATTCATTCCGCCTAATAAATATCCAACAAAGTGGGGGGGTTTCCAGTTATGTAACATAGTGTTGTGCATGCTCACTTGGTCTCTTTTTAGGGCATGTTCATTGGACAAATTCTATCACATGCACCAAACATATTCAAGAATATTCTGTGCTCTTTAGCACCTCTAGTGGAAGGTCATTCAAAGGATAAATTCCACTTTATTGAGCATGCTTGGCTACTAGGTTTATATAGCCCCTTACTACTGAGCATGCCCAGCCACAGGATTTGTATAAGTCAGCACCCTGAGGTCTCAGTTTCTCTGTGTTGGTGCTGAAAATAGGTCCAACAAGCAACAGAAACTGTTCTCTAGGGGAGGGCCTAGAGGAGGGGCTTGAGGCCTTGGGGAGTGGCTTGAAACCCAGAGGTGTGTCCTGAAACCCAAACCCATGGAAAATGAGGACCTCCTATCTCAAATCCATACTTGTATTTCATCTACGTCAATGGATACAGTATTTTTAAAGTTGAGTCTCATTAGTTAGACCATGGGTGCCATTGCATGCCTAGAGATTAATAGAAAGGCAAAATTGAGTGGGAGGAAAGAAAAGATAAATGGGGAAAACAAAAGGGCACTTGCAGAGGGGTAAGATACAGTTGTTTTCCATGGGATTTGTGCTATGTTGCCTACCCTCCTTTTTTTATTATGGAAAATATAGAACAGAGAATTTATCATTTTACCCATTTTAAATGTATAATTAAGTGGTACTAAATACATTTACATTGTTGTACAACACATCACCACTATTTCCAGAACTTTCTCATCATCCTGAACAGAAACTCTATACCTATTAAGTAATAACTCCTTATATCCTTCTCTCCCCAGCTCCTGGTAGCCTCTATTCTACTTTCTGTCTGTAAAAATTTGCCTATTCTACAGACCTCGTATAAATAGAATTATACAGTATTTGTCCTGCTGTGTCTATTTCACTAAGCAAAATGTTTTCAACGCTTATCCATGTTGTAGCATATATCAAAACTTCATTGTTTTATGACTAATATTCCAATGTATATATATAGTACATTTTATCAGTGCATCTGTTGATAGACAGTTGAGTTGTTTCTACCTTCTGGATATTAAATAATGTTGCTATGAATATTTGTGTACAGTATCTGTTTGAATCTCTGTTTTCAGTTATTCTGTGTACATACTAGGTGTATTAATCAGGATTCTCCAGCAAAAGAGAACCAATAGCATATATGTATATATAGAGATTTATTATGAGGAATTGACTCACTCCACTATGGAGGCTGAGAAGTCAAACAATCTGCCATTTACAAGCTCAAGACCCAGGAAAGCCAGTGGTGTAATTCCAGTCTGAGTCCTGAGTATGACAGCCTGAGAACCAGGGGAGCGAGTGGTGTAAATCTCAGTCTGAAGACAGGAGAAGATCAGTGCCCTAGCTCAAGCAGGCAGGTGTGAAGCAAAAGGGGTAAATTCATCCTTCCTTTGCCTTTTTGTTCTCCTCAAGCCTTCTACAGATTGGATGATGCCCAACTACACTGGGGATGTCAGTCTAGTTTACTGAATTCACCAATTCAAATGCTAATCTCATCCAGAAACATACTTACAAACATACCCAGAAATAACGTTCAATCTGGGCACCTCTTGGCCCAGGCAAATTGATACATAATTATCACAGTAGGGGTGGAATTGTGGGGTCATGTGGAAATTCTGTGTTTAATTTCTGAGAAACAACCAAACTGTTATCCACAGTGGCTGCACGGTTTTACATTCCCCTCAGCAATGCACAATGGTTCCTATTTTTCCACATTCAGGCCAACACTTATTTTCCATTTTTTAAAAAATAATAACCATTCTCGTAAGTATGAAATAGTATTTTACTGTGGTTGCTATTTTGATGCTAGTGTAAATAAAATTATTGTCTTAATTTCCTTTTAAGATTGTTTGTTGCTAATCAATAGAAATGCAGCTGATTTTTGCATGTTGATTGTGTATTTTGCAACTTTGCTAAATTTATTTATTTGCTCTAACAGGTTCTTTTGTGGATTATTTAGTGTTTTCTACATTCTATTCATGTCTTCTGTGAGCAGAAATAATTTTACTTCTTTTCCAATATGAATGCCTTTTATTTCCTTTTTGCCTAATTGCTCGTGTTAGAACTTCTAATGTTATGATGGATATAAGTAGTGAAAACAAGCGTCTTTGTCTTGTTCTTGATCTGAGCAGATAATCTTTCAGTCTGTTGCCATTGATATGATGTTAGCTGTGGGTTTTTCATATATGAGCTTTATCAGTTTGACAAAGCTTTCTTCTATTTCTGGTTTAGAGTGTGTTTTTCTCATGAAAGGGTGTTTGATTTTTATAAAATTATTTCTCTGTATCAAAATGATTGTGTGGATTTTTTTCTTTATTTTATTAATGTGGTGTATTACATTGATTGGTTTTTGTATTTTTTGTACACTGAACCACACTGGTATTCTGGGGATAAATCCTACTTGGTCATGGTGTATAAACCTTTATTTATGCTCTGAATTCAGTTTGATATTTAGTGTCCTTTCATTTCTTGCAGGACAGGTTTGCTAGTGATAAATTATCTTGGTTTTGTTTTGTGTTTTCTTTGTTTGGGAATGTCTTAATTTCTCCTTCATTGTTGAAGGAGAATAGTTTTGATGGATATAGAATTTGGGGTTGACAGTTTTTTCTTTCATAAACTTATGCATGTTACTCCATTGCCTTCTGGTTCCTATGGTTTCTGATGAGGAATTAGGTATTAATCTTATTGAAGATCCCTTGTATGTGACAAGTCACTTTTCTCTTGCTGCTTTAAAAATTCTCTCTTTGTTTTGGGGATTTGACAATTTAATTATAATGTGCTCAGTGTGTGGATCACTTTAATTTTATCCTCATGAAGTTGATGAACTTTTTGGATGTATGTATTTATGTCTTTCATAATAGTTGAAAAGTTTCAGCCATTATTTCTTCAGATGTTTTTTCTGTCCCTTTTTCTTTCTCTTCTTCTAGGAGTCTTATGATGCATGTGTTGTTATGCTTATGGTGTCCTACAAATCCCTCAGGCTCTGCTCAATTTTCTTTACTCTTTTTTCCTTCTGTTCCTCAGACTGAATCATTTCAATTTCTTAGTCTTCAGGTTTACTTATCCTTTATTCTTTCTGCTCAAATCTGCTGTTGAACCCCTCTAGTGAGTTTTTCATTTCAGTTTTTGTACTTTTCATTTCTCTAATTTCCATTTTGTTCCTTTTTATAATTTCTACCTCTTTATTAATAAATTCTGTTCATATGTTGTTTTCCTAATTTCCTTTAGTTGTTTTTCCATAGTATACTTAGTTCATTGGACATATTTAAGACAGTTGATGTAATGTTTTTGACTAGTAACTCCAATGTCTTGTCTTCTTCAGGGATAGTTTCTTCTGAATTAGTTTTTTACTTTGCATGGGCTCTACTTTACTGTTTCTCTTTATGCTATGTAATTTTTGTTGAGAACGAGAAATTCCGCGTATTATAATGTGGTAACTCACGAATTCTGAGTCTGCCATTCTTACAGATTGCTGATTTTTGTTTGTTGGGCGCTATAACCATTCACTGGTGACTTTTCCAAATAATTTTTGTGAAATGTGTGTTCCATGTTGTATTTTGAAGTTTGCATTTTGTTATTTCTGCTGTTAGCTAGTGACCTGAAAAAGATTTCCTTAAAGGCAGAGCAGGGAGATGTTTTTGTCTGTTTAAATCTTCTGATAGATGTCATCAGCTCATCAGTTGCTGTAGCCCAAGATGGTTGAAACCAAGACAGTCCCCTCATGGAAATGCCATACCAATCAAAATGTACAACCTCAAACTTTTGGAGAACAAGATCCCACTGCCCACCCTGACATTGCCCTACACTTCCAGGAGCTGTTTCATGCATGTTGCTCTCTTACTAGAAAACAGCAGCATGTCCCTTCATCAAACATTGCTCTTGTTGTTGCAACATCCAGTCTAGTTACAGATTTTGAAATAGTTTATTCCAGTTACTCTTTCCAGCTCAGTGGTTAATTTGCTAAAAGGACCAATCCCTGGAGTTAACTTCTCCACTATTTTGCATTAGCCCTATTGGATTAGAATGTTTTCTGTTGCCTATAACATAATACCTGAAACTGGGTAATTTATAAAGAAACAAAAATTTATTTCTTACAATTTTAGAGGTCAAGAAATCCAATCTTCAGGGAGCACATCTGGTGAGGGACTTGTTCTTGGTGGTGTTTCTCCACAGCAATGCAGAGTGTCACATGGCAAGAATGGGCTGAGTAAGAGAAAATTAACCTCACTTGCTCTCCTTTTAAGGCCATAATAACCACGACCATTACTCTGTGAATGGATTAATCCATTCACAAGGCCACAGTCCTCACAATCTAATTACCTTCAAAAGGTCCCACCTTTCAGATACCATAATTGAATTTCCTACCCTCTTAACACCATTACAATAGAGATTAAATTTCTAATACATGAACTTTTGGGGAACACATTTGACCCATAGCACCTACTTTCTTTAATCTTTGTTTTCTGCTTTTCTCCCTTTTGTGTCATTGGGAATCCCATACAAGTCCCCAAAAGGTTGGTTGTAGGCTAATATAATAAGATTTAAAACTGTGCCAAAGTCCAATATAAGTTAAGATTAATTCATCAGTTTTCATTCTTTTAGTCATTGTCTTAGTTCAGACTGCTAGAACAAAGTACTGTAGACTGGGAGGTTTATAAACAATAGAAATTTATTTCTCACCATTTTGGAGACTGGAAGTCCAAGTTTAGAGTACCAGCATGGTCAGTTTCTAGGGAGGGCCCTCTTCCAAGATGTAGACTGCTGACTTTTCATTGCATCCTCACATGGTGAAAAGAGAGCAAACTAGCTCTCTAGCCTCTTCTTAAGAAGGTACTAATCCCATTCATGAGGGTTCCACCCTTATGATTTAATACTCCCCCATAAGGCTCTACCTCTAAATACCATCACACTGAGTATTAGACTTCAACATATGAATTTTGGAGGGACACAAATATTCAATCCATTACAGGAATCAAACTTCATCACTTCTGCTTGATTCTCCACTTAAAAGTAGAAATGCATTGTGTACTTAAATACAGACATTGTAGGTAATGGGAGATTTTTGTACAGGCCAGGTATAGTTATTAGATTGAAGTTGGTTCCGAGTTTTGAAAAATTACAAATATTAGAGTTGATATTTTCTTTTTTAATATTATTGTACATGTGCTAAATCTACATGATATTTTTCTGTTTTCAGTTTAGATTGACTAATGATCGTGACAGGAAATAAAGCTTAAAAATTATGCTATGTGTTTAAGGTCCAGAAGGTTACTCAGTTTTGGAATGCCATTTATTCCTATTTTATCTTTTTATATAGCACTTGTGAACTACAGTGCATAGAAACCAAACAAGTTTATACATTTATATTCATATTTCATTGCATTCATTTTTAGGTCAGTTTTTGGAGGGGAGGGGAAGGGAGGATACATTGCTACTTATGACAGAACCACAATCATACATTTACTATCCTGGCGAATCACTTTTAGAATTGTTAATGCTTATTTAAAAGTCCTATTAATAAAACACTAAACTTTTATCCTTTTATTTTTTCTTAGAACCTTGTAAAACATCTTCCTGAGCAGAAGGTACTCAATGAACTAGCACAGCTTAAGAATGAATATGATGACCTCTGTGAACCTGAACAGTTTGGAGTTGTGGTATGTATTGAGCATAAAGGCCCACAAACTCTCCTGGAAGATAACACTTGTCAGAAACAGTGAAAAGACATTTTGATTGTTGATTTTTTTTGTTACTTTATACCTATGTAATGTAATATAATATTGGCTCTCAGAAAATAAATCCTTCTTTACCTGTTATTATTTGTCATGGTACTGAAAAATAATGAAATTAATTTTTACATTCACAAAATAACTCAGGACATCTCATAGAATCTTCTTTATAACAGTGTTGATATTTAATATTATTAATACATGCAAAATAATATACAGTATTCTATCAGATATTTTTCCTTCTACTTAGATCTTGATGTTAGAATCTGGACCCCCAAAACTTAGGCTAAGATAAAAGGGTAATAACTAGACAAATAGCAAAATAACAGGGACTCTTTTCTGTGGTGTATATTGTGTCCGAAAAAGCACAATAATTTTCAGATTTCCTATACAGTGTCATTGATTGAAAGCTTGAAATGTACTATTTCAGGTGGAAAGAAAATCTTATAAATACACATCATGCAGTTAAATCATTATGTGGCTAAATTATTGTTGGAATGGATTATTATTTTTCCTTATCTATCCTTCATTTTAAGGGGTACAAAAGATGAGTAGGTATAAGTTATGTATTAAAGAATATAGTTATATATTTGAATTATTCCCCAAACCTGCTATTCAAATAATTCGCAAAAGAATGGCAAGAAAGAGGGCATCTTGATTTATTTAATTTCTTTAAGGAAAAAGCTATTTTTAGCTTAGATGTTCAACACAAGTTTGTTTGCTGTATGAATATACAGTTCCATTATAGTTGCCAGCTTTACCCTGGCTCTCTGAACATTTTCTGTCCACATACTAAGAAATTTTGAATTACCGGTGGACCTAATAGTCAAACATGACTGTCTGCTTTATCCAAAATATTTTATAACCTTTTTAATAGGAATATATCATAATTTATCTGATTTGGTACTTTGGAATTAAAAAATCCTTTTTAAAGTCGAACTGTGGTAGGTGGGACCAAGCATGTTCCTTTTAAGCATGTGCAAATAACTGCTTGCCCATATTTAGAGCTTATTAATCGTAAGACACAGCACTGCCTACACTGATGTAGAATGATTCTGTCAAATCCTTGAAAAGAAAATCAGGAATGTACATATATTTGGGATCAGATAGAGATTATAAAGGTACCTGAGGAAGGTGTTTCTCTTATTTTTGAATCAGGCAAATTAATCATCTGAATTACCTAGATATTTTTTATTTACTAGTAGTACTTCAGCACAATATTAAATAATAAGATTTTTCTAGACCAAAGTCCGTACTCAATACCTAAGCTACTTGGATTCATATTATAATTGAAGCAAAGCTGTATACCATTTGAGAATTCAGCTGTGTCGTGATGGTTATGAGTTTTACAGTAGGTACACTACACAATTTCTCTGAAGCCATTTTTTTTTTCTGAATGCAGTTTATCTTGGAAGATGCATTAGTTTGCCAAGCAAGTCCTTCAAGAGGAATATCCTTGGTACCACACTGAGGAAATGAAGGTTGGGTACATAAAATGCAGTATACCTCTGAACTAAAAGCAAAATAGAAAATGGAAGAGATTTCTTGTTCATGCACAGAACCATAAATAATTCTGTGGCTGTGTGTGCATGAAGTCACCTAGTCTTCTTATTTACTCCCACCATCCTTAGCTACATGTCTGTGCGGTGAAAAAGGCAAGGACATTATAAGTAGTTTACACTATATAAGTTATCTGAGACAGTATCAGTCAGAATTTGCCAAATAAAGGTTAAGTAAACTCACATTGAGGAAAAGATTGTTGAAATAATGATATGCCTTAGTCTTTTAAACATGTATGCTTTGCAGTGCTCAGAACAGTATCTTATATAAAATAGACAGTAAATAAATGTGTATTGAATTGAATTACAGGACAATTATTAAACTTAAGTGTGAGCCTGGGATTAAAAAAATGGCATATTTTAGATTTGTAAAAGTAAAACTTTTGCTAAAACATATTTCTCCAGGTGTACACTTAAATTAAATTCACTTCTGTGTGAATGCACTTCAGTGCTTTTAAACCCTTAAATATGTATCAACAGCCTACAGTAAGGACAACTTTGAGAATATATGGAGTCATCTGCACTAAGGAGAGAGGCTCCCAGCCTCTGCTCTCTTCCTCCGCTGGCACTGTTAGTGTGTTCTTTAAAATCTGTACTTATCGTATGATTTCTATGTCAAAAACCTTCTGTATCTCCCTGAATTTATAGAATAAAAATCAAGCTCCTGAGCATTCTTACTCTGCCTCTAACTCTCTGGCTTGCTTTCTGCCTATTCCCTTTGGTGAACATTTTAGCTTTTGTCTTAATGGGACTCCCATTGCCATTTCAGCAATTATTTCACTCGCTTCCCATTCAGTAGCCTTTCATCTTTCCATAGTGGCTGTACTGTATCTTACTTGCTTTCCTCAAGTTTTCTATCCATCTCCTCCCCACACTTTTCATTTACCACAAACAACCTAACCTCTGACTTGCCAGAGAAAAAAGGAAAGCACTTTGATTTCAGAACCTCCAGTATCTCTTCAACCTACAAAGTTATCTCTAGTCATATCTTTTATTAGCCCATTCTCTGTCAAACGTCAGAAAAAGAAGTGCTCAATTATTATTACTAACATTATTGTTGCTGTTGTTATTGATAGAAACAAAAGTATATTGAGTACTTACTGTGTCAGATTCTATGCTAAGCATTTTTACTTGCACCATCTTTTGTATTCTTCACAGCTACCCTAGGAGGTTGGCACTATTATTAGCTCCATATCATGGATGAGGAAACCAAGGCCAAGGAAGGCTAGGTATTTTGTCCAAGGTTACATAGTAAATAGTAGATGCAGAATTCAAACCCAGGCAGTCTGAATTCATAGCCAGTGCCTTTAATCAGTGTGCCCTACTGGGGCGCGCACGCGTGAGAGAGAGAGAGAGAGAGAGAGAGAGAGAGAAGAGGAGAGGAGAGGAGAGAGAGGGAGAGAGATGCTGTACTGTATGCTAATTTTCTTACCTTTTTCTTACCTCTGTTTTGGGCATCGTTATCCCCTGCCCATTTTAGGACAGTAATATCTCTTATCTACTTTACTTCTGTTAGTTCTATTGCCTCTTTAATTAGTCAGTCACCACTCTGCCCTTCTCTTCAGGGAAAAAAAAACTTAAACCCCTTGCTGCCTGAGAATGAATAGATAGATGACGGATGGATGAATAAAAATACTTCATTGACCCTCAAGTCCCTACTATCTGCTGCCCTCTCTCCATTTCCTAGCATTAGTTTTTTTCAAACATTCGTCTCCTTTTGCTTTCTACTTCCTAACCTCTCATCCACGGTTCAACCAATGACAATCGGGATTCTATCTTAAATAATGCATTGGAATTGATCTAGGAATGGTCATTAACTACCTCCTAATAGCATCTAAAATGTGCATGAAATCTCCTCTCCATCTGTACCAAACCACCCTAGCCCAAACCGGCATTGTCATTCTCTTTAACCATCACAATATATTGTTAGTTTGTTTTTCTTAACTTCTGGCCTTCTCCAAATCACTCTCGGCCTAGCCCTCAGTGTGACGTCCCTAGAGCATATTTGCATTGTATCATATTATTTATCTACTTAAAACATCAGTACTGTTCTATAGCAGTGTATTTGTCCATTTTCTGTTGCTTATAACAGAAGACCTGAAACTGAGAAATTTATAAAGAAATTTATTTCTTACAGTTTTGGTGGCTGGGAAGCGCAAGATCTAGGGAACACATCTGGTGAGGGATCTTCTTCTTGGTGGGAAATCTGCAGAGTCCCATGGCAACCAGGGTATCTATCACATGGCAAGTGTGACATGAGCAAGAGAGTTAATCTCACTGTTCTCCTTATGAAGCCATCAGAACCACTTCCTGATAACCCATTAAACCATTAACCCGTTAGTGGATTAATCCATTCATGAGGGCAGGGTTCTCATGATCCAATCACCTCTTAAAGGCCCTACCTTTCAACACTGCCATAGTCTGATTTTCTACCCACTTAACACTGCTACAATGAGGATCAAGCTTCAGTGAGTTTTGGGGATATTTAATCCACAGCAAGCACTTTACCATTACCTACAAGGCATTGTCTGGTCTGGCACCTGCCCACCACCCCTACTTTCACCTCCTGCTGCTTGGCCTCTTACTAGTTACACCTCAGCCACATTTTGTTTGTTTTTCAGTGTTTTGAATTTACCATGCTCTTTCCAGCTTCAGGACCATTGCACTTGCTGCTCCGTCTTATTCCCACTCGCTGCCTGCCTCTCTCCTGCTTCTTCTTCAAGTCTTAGCTTAAATTTCACTTTCTCAGTGATGCCTTCACTTACCTATCAATGAAAAATAGGTCTCCCTATTAAACTCTCTCAGAATACCATTTTTCTCTTCCTTTCTAGAGATTATCATGGTTTTTAAATAAATTTATTTATTTGTGAGGTTATTCATTGAATTTCTGTAACCATCAGCAGATTGCAAGTTGTGTAAGTGGATGAATCATGTTGATTTTATTCACATGATATTACTTGACAAATATTTGTTGAATGTATTAGAATGAATGCAAAATCAAGTGGATTCCTTTTTAGTCCTGTCTTATTCTGTATCCATGAGACGTTTGATAACATTGAAGATTTTGTTTCTTTTGGAAACCTTTTCTTCCCTTGCTTTCTTAAACAACAAATACTCTTTCTTGATTTTATTCCTCTAACCCTGGCCAGTGCCCTATAGAGTTTCCATTATTATATAACCTCCTAGATGATAAAAACAAAATCTCATCAGCTAGGGATAGACATATGCCAGAAGTGAGATTATTCCTGCAAGATTCATTAAAATAATAATAAGGAACAAAAACAATAAAAGTAGTAAAACTAGGGAAAATTGTAAAAGAAATAAGCTTCTCTGAGACAGTGACTGAGCTGCTAAGCTTTATCTAACCATTTTGGTTTTTTAGCAACCACATCATTGGGTTTGCTTATAATCACATGTAATCAGTTAGAGAAAAAAAACAGAAAGAGAGAAAGAAAAAAGAAACAAAGACTCTCTGTCTAGAGGCAGACCTCCTGTTAAGAGGAATCCGCTAGTTCCCACGCCACCTATGATCAATAATTCTCTTCTTTAGGGGGGTAGATTGGCTGCATAGCTTCCCACTGACTTGTCCTCCAACCTGTCTCTCACAGAATTGAATCTGGTACATTGTTGTAATTATATGCTGTACCTTTACTGGAAGAAAAGCACAGATCTTTGAAAGCTCTGGCAGTTAGAACCCCAGCAGGAGCTTTTAGACTCTTTGGAGTGTGTTTGCAGCTCAGCTGTTCTCAAACCTCAGAGCTATGGAAATTCCCACTTGTCTTGCACTGGGGATAGAGACACATACTGTGTGTATCTATTAAACTAACACATCTTCTGAGAAAAAGAAGGCAATAATTAGTTCTCTTAGTAATCGGTACTTTGTTTTTCTGACTTCAAAATTACCCATATTTTTCAATTAAAAACATTCTAAAGCTATAATCTAACAAAAAGATGTTGAGATAGCCTTGTGCATAAAAATGTTTATAATAAAAAGCACAGATTATGTGATATTGCTGACAGCACATTTAATTTTTTTTCTTTTTATATGCAAATATATGAGGGTGGGAGGAGAGGATTTATGCCTGTAGTTGGAAGTACAACTATAAAGTCACTGTGCTTTTTAATTTTTGTAAAGCCTCGTAAGAGCTTATGAGCTCTAGTCAAGATAGCTTAACCAGGTGAAATAGAAATTCTTAAAAGCTTTTTTTTTTTTTCTCTCCCACGTATCATCAAAGGCAATTAGTTTGGATAGAAAATTGTAGGTCATATGTTCCATTAATATTAAGTCATATTGCAGGTTTGTGTATTCCCTGGGCACAATCTCATTTTTCTTTATTTTATCTGCTTGCATTCAGAGTGTTCAGGGTTTTGATATGTAATGCCCTGATTGTTTCTATTTTCATTCTTTCTGTAAATAGGAATGCTAGCTTTTACTTCTAGATGTGTAATTCATTTTACCTGAGAAAAAGCTGGTTTAATAATCTTGAGATCAGGTAAAAGAAAACATCATTACTCATTCTCAAATCCATGTATTTATAGGCTTGTTCATTTTATTAACTTCTCTTAATAATCCATTTTTGTGACAGGATTGCTTATTTCCATCAGCTTTTGCAATAAAACAAGATAAAATACCCCCCCGAAAATTGAATATTTAGATTATTTCTATGGTTGACAAGCAATTTTGCTATTGATTACTTTTTACTAAATTCAAAAAATCAAAAATTAACCCTTTTATTAATTTTTCTCCATTTATCACTAGTCCATAATGCAGTAGCATAGCACCACAGTAGAGGTTTTGAGGGCCACTTTGGCCTTAGTTGTTTTCAGAAGGAAGTTTCGAGATTCTTGTTTAACTTCCTAGTGTGATTCTTCTGAGTTTACAGTGTCTTTTGGTGCAGACATTGTTACTGTGTTCTGTTCCAGAATAAAGACCAGTAGATGTATGTTGATGTGTAATTTCCACATGTCACTATCTTTGGGGAAATATTATCTATCAGCACATTGTTATTTTTCTCATGTAGAGTCCATTTTCAACACTCTTTTTTTCAAAGACACAATTCACAGATTAACTATGGCTGTTATCTCTAACGTGCATACATTTGCCATTTACTTCAAATAGCAGATACACATGTATTGATTATTTTTTCCAGGCTAGGTAATAGATTTGCTGCAAAAAGTAAAGTGATGAGCAGGAAAGGTCCAGCCCTTTATGAGATTATTGTCTAAGAGAAGATAAGAAAATTATTTATTTGATAGAGAATTACAAGTGTCCCTGCTATGTTTCCATATCTCCAGGCAGTATTTTGCTCAGTCATTGAAACTCACTTTTATAGGAAGTTCTGCTTGCTCTCTAACTTAAATCCATCCTTCTCTAATGTGTCTTCATTATCCTTCCCTTTATTACAGTCACAGATGCAAAATTATTCTCTATATTCAGTGGACAATGGCTCATAATAGTATTTAACTATTTCGTGAAAGCACCTTTTAACGAATCTGCATTTGTTACAGATTTATCTGTTAATTCTAATGAATTCTTAACATTATATTTTGAAGAGACTAGATAATGAATTATGCTCACATATGATGGGCATTAAAGGTATGTTTCTTAGCAGTGCAAAGGAAAGATGATAGAAATAACCCAAAAGGCCACAGGTGACTATAAGAGTGCCATGTAGCCATTTCCTTTTCCTTCACAAGTGATTTTTACACTTGTACCTTTTTTCTTTCTCTGTGGATTCTGTGGTAGTTTGGTAGTAGATCAATATTCACCAGCTGCAAAGGTAGTGAAGTGTATAAAATTCAAATTATATAAACAAAACTATGTCGACTTGCTGCCTTTGTCAAAGATCAAATGGCTTTAGGCATATGGGTTAATTTCTGGGTTCTCTGTTCTGTTCCATTGATCCAAGTGTCTGTTTTTATGCCAGTACCATGCTTTTTTGGTTATTATAGCTTTGTAATATAGTTTAAAGTCAGGTGGTGTTATGCCACCAGCTTTATTTTTTTTGCTCAGGATTGCTTTGGCTATGCGTGGTCCTTTGTTGTTCCATATAATTGTCTGGATGGCTTTTTCCATCTCAGAGAAAAATGTCATTGGAATTTTGATGGGGATTGCATTGAATTTGTAGATCACTTTGTGTAATATGGACATTTTCACAATATTAATTCTTCCAATCCAAGAGCATTGGAGGAGACTGCCTTTTCAACAAATGGTGCTGGGAACACTGGATAATCATATGTAGGAGAATGAAACAAGACCCGTATCTTTCACCATATGCCAAAATCAACTCAAAATGGATTAAAGAATTAAATATACACCCTGAAACAATAAAACTCCTTAAAGAAAACATAGGAGAGACACTCCAGTAAATAGGAGTGGGTACATAATTCATAAATAGGACCCCCAAAACATAGGCAACTAAAGGTAAAATAAACAAGTGGGATTATATCAAACTAAAAAGCTTCTGCACAGCAAAAGAAACAACAGAGTGAAAAAACAGCCAACAGAGTGGGAGAAAATATTTGCTAAATATACCTCTGACAAAGGATTAATATCCAGAATATACAAGGAACTCAAACAACTTTACAAGAAAAAAACAAATAACCCAATTAAAAAATGGGCAAAGATGCTGAACAGCCATTTCTCAAAGGAAGATATACGAATGGCCAACAGACACATGAAAAAGTGCTCAATATCACTCAGCATCTGGGAAATGCAAATCAAAGCCACACTGAGATACCATCTCACTCCAGTTAGGATGGCTAACATCCAAAAGACTAAGAATGGTAAGTGCTGGAGAGGTTGTGGAGGAAAAGGAACTCTCATCCACTGTTGGTGGGACTGCAAAATGGTGCAGCCTTCATGAAAAATGATATGGAGGTTCCTCAAACAATTACAGATATATCTACCATATGACCCAGTGATCCCACAGCTGGGAATATACCGAGAAGAATGGAAATCATCATTCCGAAGGGATACCTGTACTCCGATGTTTATTGCAGCTCTTTATACAATAGCCAAGAGCTGGAACCAGCCATAATGTCCATCATCTGATGAGTGGTACATCTACACAATGGAATACTACTCTGCTATCAAAAAGAATGAAATACTACCATTCACAGCAACATGGATGAACTTAGAGAAAATTATATTAAGTGAAACAAGTCAGGCACAGAAAGAGAAATACCACATGTTTTCACTTATTTGTGGGAGCTAAAAATTAATAAGTAAATAAACACACAAACAAAGGGTAGGGGAAGAAGACAGAATAACCACAAAAATTCCTTGAACTATATAAGCCAAGTGCACAGATATGATGGGGGTGGTGGTGGAGAGTAATGGGTAGAGGGGCATGAAAATCATGTACAATGTATTTTGAGAAGTAAAATAAAATAAAATAAAATAAAATTAATAAAAATAAAAAATACACAAAACTATGTCTAACTCTTTGGGGAAATAACCCACTTGTAGCTCTTCTCACTAAAGCTGTTGATGTACTTTTTTTTTTAAAAATATAGTGCAGATCAGCTAAAGAAATGAGAGCCGCTTGATGTGATTTGATAGACAAGTACCTTGTAACACAAATAAATCCCCTACATAATACAATACTCTGGTCAGTATCCCACAGCACTTCAAGAAATGAATTATAAAACAAAGAATGCCAGTCAACTAAAATGCTGCGAGGGACCACAACTAAAACAAACACACATTTCAGCACAGTTTTTGTTTTATTTACTTAGATCACTTAGGCGTACTCAAGTGCCTTTATAAGACATGAGCCTTTAACGATCGTATCTGCGGTGGGGGATGTTGCTTCCTATTATTTCTAAGCTTGGTTATCCGAGACATTCTCTTATGTACCCAAATCGTCTGATAGAATTTCAACTGTTGTCTATCAGTGTACCCTGGTCTGATCATAAAAATTCACACATATGATTGCGAACATTCTGTTGCTGTGATCACTATATGCTGAGCCGTGGCTCCTGTTAAGAGATGTGCCTGTGTAGATTCATCTCCTCTATAGTCTCTTGATTTCATAAGAACACATTTCCAATGATAACATTTCTAAACATAAATGTATATTATGAATTGAAATGGTTAATAGAGCAGAGCCCAATATTTAATTTGTTCAATGGATAATGAACTCTGTTCTTCACTGAGCCCTAGAAACACACATTCCTTAATTGTGGGTGAGAGAAACTTTCCCTCAGGTTGGGAGAACAATAAGGGACCATGGTTCCTTCTTACTGAGAATTTCTGAGGATAAATAAAGAGGTTAATGACAACGATCGCTATTCTTTTAGAGAGCTTACATTGTTAGGTTACAGTGATGCTTAGTATCACATGTAGTATCTCATTTAACTCCTCCTGCAACTTCCATGGATGATTTAATTAATACATTTTCCTGAGCAGGAAATAAAGGCTCAGAAACGTTAGGTCATTTGCACTAGGTCACACAACTAGAAAGTGACAGAACTGTAGTTCAAGTCCCTGTTTCTTCCCCTGCAACTTACATTATGGCTCTGGAGAATGCAGAGAATTGTTTCTCTCCCTCTTCTGGGATTAGGAGAAAATCTCTCTTGAACCCTACCCTTAAAAATAGTCATATGCGGCTCTGAATTTGGACTAAGATTGGTCCTGGGCAGTTTTGTTGGGATGACCCTCCCAGTAGCAAATGACCTTGCAATGAGGTACCTCCTACTTGCCTACATCAACCTGCTATTATTATTATACCTCTTCAAACTATGCATCCTCTTCTCAATCCAGCATTTTGTTACACTGTGGTTCCTATTTGTGCAAATGAATGCATTCATTCATTCATTCGTTCATTTTACAGTTATTTATTTTTTATCACCTATCATATTTACCACCTGCCATGTATCACACCTTGTTGTAGGGGATGAATAAAGGAAGAAATTTTGCCAAATCAAAGGGCAGCTCTGATCCCATTATAGTGTACAACTTCTCTGAAAATAGGATTATTGATAATAGATTGATATCCAGCAATAGCAGTTCAACAATGTTAATTCCTTAGCATTACTGATGTGACATTATAACTGAAGACATTATTTTGGGGAGAATAAAATATTACCATCAGCTGTTAATTTTGTTCAAAAGATAATCTTTCTTACTTGGGAAAAGATCTGAAAAGTGGGTAGTCAGCTATGGAGTCCTTTTAAAATCAATCAGCAAATTTTTGAATGTCTAATATATGCAAAACACTGTGCTAGGTGCTCCACAAGGTGCAGGCTTGACTCTTTTCTCCTTTTCTTCTATTTACTCTCCTCCTCAATGACCTTGCCTCTCATAGCATATATTCAGATAAATCCCAAATCTGCCAAATCCAATACTTATCTTCTCCTAAACTCCAGGACTGCATTTCCAAATGCTACCAGATATCATAATAATACCCAAAAGTCAACATGTCAAGAAAGCAATATATTTTCCTATCATAGAGGTATTATTTTATGAGAGGATTTGGAGAGGAAAAGGCTAGTGGGATCAGGATGAACATTTTAAATAGTTTATTTTAGTAATCCGACCTTGAAGTACATAAAGTTTGAGCTTGAATGGTGAGCATAGAAATTAAGGGACAATTCTAAGAAATTCTTCAGATTAACATATTGGCCACAATTGATATTAAAGAACAGTGTGTTTGCCATGATTTGAGTATTACTCCAAGATTTGGAATCTTATTAATGAGAAGATAATAGTGTCTTTGTTAGTAGTAAGATGTACTATTTGGCATCTGAGAAGATAGTCAACTAAATTCACTTAAATGCTAATAAAATTATTTTGATAACAGCCAAGCAATTTTTTTTATTAGTGGAGATGGTACCTTTTACTCCACCTTCCCACAACCCAAGATAGAGACTGAAAAAGAAGGACAAAATGTTTATGAATCATTTATTTGGCTCCTGTCTAATTATTAAAACAAGATTGCTTTACAGGAATTTCCCCTAATTTACAGATGGGGAAACTGAAGACCAGCAAATTAGGGAGACTTTTCACAAAATCAGACCACGTGAAAGCTTCTGGAATAAGTTATGTTTGATTGAAGTTGCTACTAAACTGTATCCCACTTGCCCCTGTTGCCTTAGTTCCTGATTAGCTTACTGGAGTGTAAGTAGCAGTGGATCAGGGGAAGCAAATTCATCTACCCTTATTTTCTGAAACAAAACAATCAAATAATAAACCACACCAAATCAGCACCTTGTTCTGCCTTTATTAACACCAACATTGTTCTACCTCACAACAGACTTAAAATCTTAGAGCCATCTTTGACTTTCTTTCCCCATATCTGGCCAGTTGCTAAGTCCTGTTGATTCTTCCTTGATTCTCCCTCTTGTATCCATTGCTTCCTTTTTCTTCCTGCTGTCAACATCCTAACTCATTACTGTTTCTCAGGCCATTATGATAACTTAATTGATGGTCTCCCTGCCACTAATCTCTTCTTCAACCAATTATAATTACTGCTCCTAATAAGATTCAAGAGGCAGTGTGGTGTAGTGGTGGAGTCTGTCATGCCTGAGTTCACATCTCCAGGTCTCCAACATACAATTTGACTTTGCAAGTTACTTAGTATTTCTGTGCTTCACTTTTCTCATCTTTAGAATGAGAGTGATGATAGTAACCTTTTCCTAGAATTGTTTTGAGAATCAAATCAGTTAATACATAGTACATATATAGAAAAATGTCTGGCATAAAGTACTCAATAAATGTTAATCGCTATGATTATTGTTACTATTTTTATTAAAGTATACTTTTGGCCATATTATTTCAGTTGGAGCTGGTATTTAAAAAAAGAAAAAAAAAGATTCAATGCGTGTCTTTGAGTCTGTAGGCCAAAGATTTAAATACAGAAATACAAAGCCCAGAAAGGATAAAAATATGAATAAAGATTCATGGTATTAGAATTGAAGCAAGACTAAAAGCCCCTGTATGCCTAAGGTTTACATTCCATGTCGATCTGGGACTGAGGACACTCTTGTGAACTGGGCCCCTACAAACCTTGCAAAGCATGGCCAGGAGGGCAGCTACACAGTGACTAGCAGCCAGTCAAAGTAGCTCTATGGCTTTTTTAGCCATCAGGGAGAGTAAAAATCTACCCCCAAAGCACACAAAATAATAGAAAACATGCTTCTGTGCTAATGATGGCCAGCTGCCAATACAAGGAAAGGAAAAATAATGTGGGGAGGGATTTGGAGACAGTGGTAGAGGCAGAAGTGAAAGCAGAAAATTATGTACAGAAACTTAAGAGAGATTCCCACACAAACATACCCACAGAGACCTGCACATTCCTGGAGAAATACTTTGATGTGCTTAGCTTCCAATTTCGTGGACTTTACCTGGACTCTTTAGATACTTTGGTCCAAATTCTGCCCCTAGGTATATACATCTTATATGCCTAACCTGTAAATCTTATTCTCACACCATTCCTCTCTCTCCCTGTTCCTTTTGGCCTCGGTTCCATGTGTGCTTATTTAGATACACACACACACACACAGACACACACACACACTTCCATTTGTATTCTCTCTACTGTGAAACCTTCACTAAACATGGTAGTCATTAGAATTTAAAGTTTTTTTTTCTCCTAGCAAACATTCCAGAACTTAATTTGTGTCTAAAATCATGTGCTGGTTTTATCACCAGCTATAGTTTTCAAGTGTCTGTGTTATGAGTTTCAGGGTATATTTTAAGCTTTTTGTGAATAGTGATGTGTCTTATACTTGGCATGTGAGTACTGAAGAAACAAGAGGACAATTTGTATAATAATACCCTGACCATGTAAAAAAGCTAGTCATAAGTGATGAGATCTTCATAAATATAGTAACAAGTGGATATTTCATGTATACTTTTATATATCTGCCTGTAAAAACCATGAAAGCATATAGAAGAAGTAGTAGAAGGCCAAGGTTCACATCTGGAGATGCAGATGTCCATTATTAATAGGCAAGTTAATTTCAAAGAAGAAAATAATGGATTATACCTTTCTTCTATATTAGAGCAGATATGGTCTACCCAACATTTCATTTGCTTTTTGAAGGGTGCTTTGTGGTTTAAAGACTTTTGTTTATATTGTAAATTTATTTTCATGGTATCTGCAGATAACTCAGTGTCTCATCTGTATTTGGCATTTGTATTTAAGAAAGTAAGCTATACATGCAAAACCAAATATAATTAGGATTGTTTATAATTTCTTTTCATTGTGAGTATGTGTATGTTCGTGTGTGTGTGTGTGTGTGTGTACCCTATCCCCATCTCTCTCCCAGAATTCATTTGGTAAATGAAAACTACTTAAATAATTTGGAACTACAGGAAATTAAAAACTAAAAGTAATTATTATCATATGAGCTATACCAAAGGGAATATAGAATGTGCACCAACACTATGAAACAAGTAATTGAAACCAAAGTTGAACTGTTTTGAAAAAAATATATAGATTTCTTGAATAATGTACTTGAAAGTAAGTTCATGTGATTTCACTTTAACCTAATTATTTAACATCAACATCTGTCAAGTAGGTGAAATTCTTTAGAGTATATATAAATATTTCATATATTTTATGAATAGAAATCATAGGTTTAAAAATTATTAAATGCTCAATCAGAGCTAGTCCTCTCATTTCAAACAGCATAGTAATAGGTAATTTCTTAGGAAATGTTCCGCTTACATTTTCTGTCATCATGTACATCTTTTATCTGTGGCCTAACTATTCACTCAACTCAATTTCATATTTATAAATTTTTCTAGTTCACCTCAGGGACAGATTTGACAGTTTGAATGCTATTGATGGCTAATGGTTATGCAATTAACATATAGCAACTGTTCAGTCTCAATAATATTTTATTAATGCCATAAGGATAGTTTAATTTATTTTAAAAAAACTGAACAGCCAACTGTTTTTTAAACTTTGATAAAATAGTATTTTGGAAAGTAAAAAAAACAAACAAAAATAATATTTTTTATTTATTTTTTTTGGCAGCTGGCTGGTACTAGAACTGAACCTTTAGACCTTGGAGTTACAAGGCTGTGCTTTAACAAACTGAGCTAACCAGCCAGCCAAAAATAATATTTTTTAAAACTTAGAGAGAATTTACTTTATGCAGGAATTTTACAGTATTGTCTATGAAATTATTCTCGCTAAAGAGATAAAATAACAGGCTTTAAACGTATGTTTTCATGGAGCATTCCTTATCTTGCAGATGAGCTCAGTGAAAATGTTACAGCCTCGTCTCAATAGCATTCTTTTCAAGCTCACGTTTGAAGAACACGTAAACAACATCAAACCAAGCATCATAGCAGTAACTCTTGCCTGTGAAGAACTGAAGAAAAGTGAAAGCTTTAGCAAACTTTTAGAGTTAGTTCTTTTGGTTGGAAACTACATGAACTCAGGCTCAAGAAATGCCCAGTCTTTGGGTTTTAAGATCAACTTCCTTTCTAAGGTAAGATGACATTTTATATTGCTACTTTATAACAATCATCTTCTTGTCTATGAGAGAGGGGTTCCTCTAAATGGCACAAAATTGTATGCTTTAAAAGGGTGAATTTTGGGCCAACCCCGTGGCTTACTTGGGAGAGTGCAGCGCTGGGAGCGCAGTGGTGCACCCACCGCGGGTTCGGATACTATATAGGGATGGCCGGTGTGCTCCGTGACTGAGCGCGGTGCAGCCGACACCAAGCCAAGGGTTCCGATCCCCTTACTGCTCACAAAAAAAAAAAAAAAAAAAAAAAAAGGGGGAATTTTATAGTGTGTGAATTATTTGCAAAACAAATAATTTTTAGAAAATCTTATTGCAGTAAAATCCAAAAGAATATGCAGGTTCTTTTGTAGTATAGATAGTACTTAACTCTTGCTGATTAAATCTTACTGAAGTTAATAGACCAAAACATTTTTTGTTTTATAAAATAGATGCAGTATTGTATTTCAGTCCCTTTATACTTATGTCTCTCTCCTTCCCCAAAAAGTATTTGAGGAACTAAATTCAGTCAGGTAAGAAGGCAGAAATTTCTTTTGGAATATACTTTGCTTATGGTCGAATAGTGTTGTGTCATTAAGCTTACGCTGGTTATCTAGTGCATTGTCTAAAAGGTAAAAAAAAAAATCTGGTGATAATCATCTTATTGTTTTGGTTGGGCCATTTCATAGTGTTATTTTGAGACTGAGTTATTGTGAAAAGTAAACAAAGAAACAAAAAAAAGCCTGAAAATGATTGTATATGTCCATGTCCATTTCTAGGCTAGAGCAAAGCACCTTATTCATGGAAGAGATCTGTTATAGAGAAAAAACTGAACAGACTCTGAGGTGAAGGCCTGCCTGTAAGAAAGCTAGAGACGAAAATAAATCTGAAAACAAGCAATCTATCTTTGACATCTCACCATTCTTTCACATTTTTTTCTGTCACATCTGAAAACATTGCAGAACTTTGGTTAGTTCTTGAAGTATATTAGAACAAAAATCCCAAGTTTAGGAATAGATATAAATTTATTTTCTATTCATGCATTAAGTAGATGTGCATTGTGTATACATAGACTAGCATTTTAACATGTATCAAAAATGATTAGATCCTGGTAGTTCTAACCCAGCTAGAAATAAAAGAAAAACATTTATAGATAATAGGATATATAATGGTATTTTATCTGTTTACTCCTGATATATTTTTGAGGGGTGTAAAGAAAGAGAGCATGGAAAATAGGGAAGATCATCTGGACAGGCTAGATTGTCAAGAAAACATTTTTATTCCTTCATGTGGTATTTGATAATGCCAGAGAGAATAAGACAGTGCTTATAATAATTTGGAATAGCCAGATATATAGGATAAAACTAATTATTTAGAATTTTTTCATTGTATTGCATAAAATATAACCAATACTAATAAAGTCATCTCTTACCAAGATGCTGCTTGGTTGGAGTATATGTTATATGCACGGTGAAGGAATCTAAAAGCATTCTTGGTTGATGATTATAAAAATATTATAAAATAAAATACAAAATCACTAGAAATTTGTATTAGATATCTATCTTACATTCAATTCATATAAAATATATTTTAAACATATTATCTTAATTTAAATAAATGTGTACCTTTATTTTTAAGTGTCTTAATTTCACACTATTCAAATTAATTACAGGAACTGACTTTTTTGAAGCAAGAATGAATAAGTCATTTATACACAGGAACAAAAGATTACATTAATCTCACAGAAGGCTTTTACAGTTACCTCTTATATTTTGGAGAGAGGCTTCTTCTTGTCATCTACCTGTCAAATAAGAGTTCTTCCACACAACACTGATCTGACATCTATCACTAGGGGTATGCTCAAAAGATTCAGCACAAAGATTTTTGCCAACTTCAAATAAAATAAAAAATAATCTTCTGGGAAATACTATCATGTACTAATAGGTGTTCTAAAAGAGAAAGAAGTGAAGGTTCTAAAATATCCCTTCCTCATACTTTTCAGTAGGATTCTTATCTTCTGGGAAATACTTCTAGGGAAATACTTGGCATTAAGAAAGAGAAATATCATATACATGCATGATATTCCCATAATGTCTAGGATTAAAAGGATGTTCCTGGAATGTAAATGTAATGTAGATGTAAATGTCTAAAATGACAGAAATTTATTGAAGTTCATAGAAATAGTTCACTTAGGTCTGTAAACTGTCTGAAACAGAATTAGCTAACTACTGATGTATGATTAGCTAGAATTGCTGTTAAATTTCAGTTGTATCATAAAAGATTACTTGGTTGAATTTTCTCAGTGCTTTTTCTCTTAAAAAATAGCATGGGGAATTTCCCTTGTAGAGCACTTATTATGCTTTTAACATGATACCATTTACTTACCTAAATTTTTCTAATGATAATTTCCTTTCTCAGTGAGTTTGAAACAGTACTTCACTGCTTTTCATAAGAAGCTGTAGAGTATGTTAAAATATTCACTAAACAGGAGCCATGGTATAAGCAGTTAAACTTATCAGTCATGTCTTATAGTAAGCTAATATAAAAAATTCAGATGGTCACAATTGGCTGCTATGATATTTGGGAAGAAAAGGAAAACAGATGGGTTAACCAAAATGTCAAATAACACTAAAGGGTATCATTACTGTAAGTACTACCCTCACCAGAAAATGTTTGTTAATTTGCAGCAGTGAATTATCACTTTGTGAGTCACCAAACCAGTGTGCTGAACTGTAATAAAAATCATTTCAATGAAGATGAGTTCCCAATGTTAGCTTGGCCTGTGCTTGCTGTTGGTTATTAAAATTCTAACCAATAACAAAGCTGCCCTTCAGGGCCATTTGTTACTTTTGTTTTCAGTATGTAATAGCAAGTATAATCTGCATAAGAACAAAAACATTAAAAAATACCGAGCACTCCCTATGCACTAAGATTTGTGGATGTATCAGACAAGGATCTTTGCAAGCAACAGAAAGTGACTCTGCCTGATTCCATCAAAAAAAAAATGGAATTTATTGGAAGGCTTATGAAGTAGCTTAGCCAGAAATTGAGGAAATGCTAAAGAACTTGGCCTTTAAAAGAGCAGCAACTGTGGCAGCTTGGAGAATTCAGATACCAAGAATGAAGGGAAAGTCTTTTCAGGATGTTGCCTTTGGGATATATCAGCTCCAACCATTTTCCTCCTCCTCTCTGTTTGATTTAAATTCTAATTAGAGAGAGAGACTGATTAGCCTAATGCGGATTACAAGAACACACCTTGCACAAAGGAGGGCAAAGAACTTTGATAGCGCTACTAGGACTACCTGCAATGGAAGATTGGTCAGGCCCTGAAGGATGCTGTTACCAAAGGTTGGGGGCATGTGAAGGGATATCAGGCAGATACAAACAAAGACAAAACAAAACAGATGGTCTGTACACCAAGGACAAACAATACAGAAGACATACAGAAACCTCAAGACATTTGTGGCACAGTCGAGTAGACAGGAGATATCCATACAGAACAGTATGTAATGTCACAAGGTATACCATTAATGAATGCAAAAATTAATGGCCATTGAAATTAGCAGGAGTTCAGAGCAGGGAGGAATCTTTGGTGATTGGGCAGCAAAACAGAAGGATCATGAAGGATAGGTAGGATTAGGGTATATGAAGAGGAGAAGCCATGACCTTACAAGAGGAGAACACTGTGTGGGCCGGCCTGGTGGCGCACTGCTACAGTGCGCCACTTGGGAGTGTGGCGGCGCTCCCACCGAGGGTTCGGATCTCACATACAGACCGGTTCCCGCGAGGGGCAGACGCAGCACCGAGGGTTGCGATCCCGTTGCCGGTCCCGGTCTGGTACAGGCGTGACACTGAGGGTTGCGGTCCGTTGCCGGACACGAAAAAAGACAAAAAGGAAAAAAGAAAAAAAAAAAAGAGGAGAACACTGTGTGGGCCGGCCTGGTGGCGCACTGCTACAGTGCGCCACTTGGGAGTGTGGCGGCGCTCCCACCGAGGGTTCGGATCTCACATACAGACCGGTTCCCGCGAGGGGCAGACGCAGCACCGAGGGTTGCGATCCCGTTGCCGGTCCCGGTCTGGTACAGGCGTGACACTGAGGGTTGCGGTCCGTTGCCGGACACGAAAAAAGACAAAAAGGAAAAAAGAAAAAAAAAAAGAGGAGAACACTGTGAGCTTGGAATCTACATTTTAGCTTCCACTTTGCCAATTACTAGCCAAATTTTTGTGGTGAAATCACTTATCCTCTCTGAACCTCAGTTTCCTTATCTGTAAATGAGGAAATACACTGACCCTTATTTATTTTCATAGGGTGATCTATGTTAGAGTATTTTGAAAAATTACAAAGTTAAATAAATGGTAATAGTTCTTTTTAATGATGATACACAACTAGGAATAATCATGATGTATTTGGAGATGAATTAGAAAACTACACTGACCGGAATATTGGGTTCATGTTGGAAACAAGTGAGTTATTTGTATACCATTTTGAATATTTTGCCTCCATAACTATTTTTTTGAAAATCACTCACAGCCCATTTAATAACTTACAAGAGCCAAAAACCTTTTTTTGGTGTACTTGCAAAAGACATTTTTTTCCTGCCTTGAGTGAATATCTCTTTCACCTGTACCCTGACTTTCTAGTTATTCTAGTTGGACAGAGAGACACAACAAATTATGATGTAGTAGGATGACATGCTTATGTAGAGATGTGAAATATCTTGTAAAAAGACCCTTAGGAAAACGTGTAGGTTGACTGTGAAGAAAATTTTAGATATCTCACTTTAAGTCATTAGGATTAACATGATAATGCAATTGTTCTACTTTTTCTAACATTCATCATTTATGTAGAGTATCTATAACATATAAAGGCCTTATATCCTATAGGCTATCACAGGGCATTAGGGACAGAGTATTATAGGCATCACCCCAAATATACAAAGGAAAATATCCTTCTCCCTATAGAAGTTGTAAGAAGGGAATTAAAATAGGTTCAGCTTCATTGTGTACTTACGTGATATGTATTGAAAAGTGACTGCTGTCTACGGCAGTAAAATTTGGAAACGTAATCTAAGAGAAAATGTAAAAAGTGCTAAGAAAAAAGTTGTATGTAAGTACTCCAAAAATTTCATGGTGTCTAATCATTTTTAGCTAAAATAATGTGGATCGTGTTCCTATAAAAATAGAATCTTAGCGTAAGAAGACATCTAGTCTAGCCTCTTCCATCTACAGTGAAAAATCTGACTTTCAGAGAAGTGAAATACTTTGGTGAGCTTGGGCTGCCATAACAGAATACCACAGACTGGGTAGCCTAAACAACAGAAATTTATTTTTTTCACAGTTTTGAGAACTAGAAGTTTAAGATTAAGGTGCCAACAGGGCTGGTTTCTAGTGAGGGCTCTCTCCTTGGATTGTAGACAGCCACTTTTTCGCTATGTCCTCACATGTCCTTTAATTTACTGTTTGATTTCTCTTTCTCCTTCACAAGCTCAGAACTCATCAAATTTGGATGTATATTTTATTCTACATTATATCGCCTGTGTCTATTGTATACGAAGCCCTCAATAAATTACTATTGAGTGAAAGACATGCCATTTGACTAAATAAAGGATTTGTTGTTAATATTCAAGCTAAAGTGTTAACTTGCTTTTTAAGTAAGAGAATTTGTTCCTCACAGATATAAAGGGTTTTTTTTTTTTTTTTTACCAGCACAACTACTGAATATGTAATTGTAAGGTTTTGTTATGGCTTATTTGTAAAGACATAAAAATGTATTGCTATAAATCTAAACCAGCAACTCACCCTCAAATATGGGTTAATAAATAAATTAATATGGGACTATTAATTTAAAGCCAAAGAAAATAACCTCTATCGGATGTACTGAAGGGGAACCTGGCAAAGATCAATAAATCCTGGTCAACAGTCCACACACTTGGTTGCGTGCATTTTTATAGTTCATAAAGTGTTTTCCTTGTGATTCAGGGAGGTTAAGTATTATTAAACCTATTTTGCAAATTAGAAAACTTGATAAAATAAAATAAAATAAAATAAAATAAAATAAAGAAAACTAAAGCCCAGTGAGGTTACACAATTTTTCCAAGATTAGGAAGCTGGTAAATGTCCAACGCAGGGCTGAAATCTAGGTTTTTTTGTGTTCAAAACAGTGCAGCACCCTGCCTCTCCTTGCATTGTAGCAGAATGTTTGCTTGCATGTGGCTCATTTTTAGGAAATACTATGGGACCATCTCTGTCACATTCGGAATTCTGAAAATGGGGAAAATCAGGGATTTTTTTGGCTCTTTGGCAGTTTATGAAATTTGGAATCTTTTTTTATTTAAATTCAATTGCAAGTAGTCGTGGGCATATTAATAGAAGGTTTCTCTTCTCATAATAGATTTTAATGTATCCGGGCAGCAGAGCCTATATATTTGTAATAAAATAGTACCTAATCATCTGAATAATTATAGAGCTATCACTTAGCATTGTATTGACTCTCAGAGCATGTCTGTTTTGTGTAGGCAAGGTTGACTGCTGTTCTCGAAATTTTACAAATGAGGATTTGCTCTCCAGAGAGATGGCTTACCTAGAATCACTCAGTGACAAACACACAGTTAGGATCCACCTTTTCCTGGGACTCAACAAACTATTGCAGTGGGTCATGCTGTTTGTAGAATTTGCATTGGCTCTTTTGCTTCTCTGAAATATGCTTTTTTTCTATCAGACAATGTTTAACATTATTTGAATATGGGGAAGATGTGGTTGATATTTGCTGAGAAGAAAATGACTTTGAGGGTTATAATTTGTCTTGAAAAACTTCTGTGAAAGGGAAGATTAGGCTCTCAATCAAGTACGGAGTGGGATGAAATGTTAGATCCTCTTTCCAAACTTTCCTTTTTCTTCCTGTGGGTCCTTTAAACTTTCCATTCTGTGGGGCTATTTGCAGCAAAGAATTCTGATCATTTGGTGATCTCTCCAAGTCACTGGTTAGTAATTGGTGATATAAGAGCCAAAATTACAGCAAAATGCAAAGGAACTCAGTCATGGTATTTTGCATTTAAAAATGGCATCGTATAATATAATGACACACTGTACCATTTGTTTATAATTCATGACCAGTGGACACAAACATTTCAATTTAAGGGTCTGTCTGTGTGTCATTATATTACATTGAAACAAGTACATTCACCATAGTTTAGATCTTTGAAATAACTAAGCACCATAGAATGATACAGGGACAGGATATCATTCTTAATTTTAAGTAGTTTCCTTTGTTCAACTTATGTGATGGTTGACCTTTATTTAAGGCCATTGTATTTTATTGTATTGTGCTTAGTTGGCTCAAATCATTGAGAACCGCTGAACAATTTCTTGAGTTTCAAGATAAATGTTATACCATTTTGTGGCACTATGCCAGTAGTGACATTCTCCATTTAGTTATTATAACTGTGTCATGGGTTTTTGTTTCCTGCAGTTTTTCATGTAAATCAGTAAACCAAAATTTATAATTTTTAAAACAGCAGTCATTAGTATTCCTTAAGTCAGTAAGTCCAAAAATGTTTAAATTTATTGAACACTAAATTTATTTTTTTAAGGAAACAATTCTCAGTAAGGTCTTTTAATTCCCATATGTTACTCATTATATATCCTAAAGCACATACTATTAATGTGTACATATGGACTTGTGCATGTAGGCAAATGATAGCAGTAAAATATTGCTTCAGTCTTCTGATTTCTCCAGTAATAAAGATACGTGTATACTGGCTCAGAAATCTCATCCAGCATCCTCACCTGTAATGTCCTTCATGCCATCTAAAATCAGAAAAGAACACAGGCCACTTTTTCTAAATTTATCTTCTTTAAAAATGCAGACCTCCAAAAGTTGGAAGCAAACAATCATGACTCTTTGATTTTGTAATCCTGTGAATACACTACCATGTGCTTTGAAGATTGTTCTTCAGTTAGAAAGTCAGCCCTTTCCCCACTTTTGTGATGCAGGGTTCCTGGTCTCCTTATCTTTCTATATAGTATAGTGGTACGTATACAAATTGACTGCTTAAGTAGAAAGAAAACTTGATGAAGGTAGTGTTTGTGTCTGTCATTAGAGGTGCCTTCTAAAATGGTAATCTCCATTTTTACAAATGGTCACACATTTTCTAGATTTAGGTTAATGTGGAGGTGCTTTATATCTTATTCTGTGTACCTCATATTAAGAAATTGAGATGGGAGAAAAGACCAACTTCGTGATAAGCCAGTCACAGCAGGGTAAAGTTATATGAGCAAAAAAACAAATAACCCAATTAAAAAATGGGCAAAGGAGCTGAATAGGCATTTCTCGAAGGAAGATATACGAATGGCCAACAGACACTTGAAAAAATGCTCAACACCACTCAGCATTTGGGAAATGCAAATCAAAACCACACTGAGATGCCATCTCACTCCAGTTAGGATGGCTAATATCCAAAAAAGAAAGAGAATGATAAATGCTAGGAAGGTTGCAGAGAAAAAGAAACTCTCATATGCTATTGGTGGGACTGCAAAATGGTGCAGCCTTTATGGAAAATGACATGGAGGTTCCTCAAACAATTACAGATCTACCATACAACCCAGCTATTCCACTGCTAGGAATATACCCAGAGGAATGGAGATCATCATGTTGAAGAGATACCTGTACTCCCATATTTATTGCAGCACTATTTACAATAGCCAAGAGTTGGAACCAGCCCAAATGTCCATCACCAGATGAGTGGATAAGGAAACTGTGATATATCTACACAGTGGAATACTACTCTACTATAAAAAAGAATGAAATACTACCAATCGCAACAACTGGGTGGACTTAGAGAAAATTATATTAAGTGAAACAAGTCAGGCACGGAAAGAGAAATACCACATGTTCTTACTTATTTGTGAGAGCTAAAAATAAATAAATAAATATACAAACAAAGGGGGGTGGAGAAGACACAACAATCACAACAACTCCTTGAACTTGTTAAGTAAGACGAGTGAACAGATATGATGTAGTTGGGTGGGGGAGGGAGGGGGAGAAAGAGGAACAGGTAAAGGGACACAAAAATCAACTACAGTGTATATTGAGAAGTTAAAATAAAAAAGTAAAGTTATATGATCATGTCAGGCACAGGAATTAACAAGGTTTATAGATTACTTCTTCAAATTGGTATAATAATGAAAGGGTATGTCTGAGAATATCTTTTTTGAAAACTTTAGCTCTGATTTAAAGAAGCTAACTCACACCTTTATTCTCTTCCTTGCCTCTAAAAATATAGAGGTCCCATGAGCTTATTTAAAGATTTTTTTTCTAAGTTGAAATATTCATTAATTTACATTCATTGGTGCAAATTAGTCAGCTAATACTTTAAATGTAACACTTGTTTGTTGTCTCACAATTTGATTACATCTGTTTAGATATTGTCACATTTATAGCACCATAGTTTAGGTTGTGTGAAAACTTCATTATACTTCTGAATTTTGAACTTATTAAATTCTCTAGAGAACAGTAGTTTGTAAATGTAATTTAGTTGATGCAGACTTGATTAGTATTCCTTGTCAATACTAACTACTTCGGAGACTCGTATTTTTTTTTCTGTTATACTTATTATGTTCTGGCACTTACGTACACACACACACACACACACACACACACACACACACACACACACACACACACACACACACACACACAACCCTTAACTGTGATGATTAATATTGTGAAACCTATATCTCTTAGTGTAACTTGTGCGTTACAGTTATAACTGCTTTGTAGATGTCTAGGTAATTCGCTGTGAGGGGTATATATATGTATATACGACACATTTGCCTTGTGTACTAGTTATTGTAATCCCCTATGCAAACACATGACCTTTTTGATATGGAAGAGATTCCAGTTTTTAATAGCTTTGTATTAGGGGAAGGACCAAGGAAAATGAATTAAAACCCAAAAATGGTGTGTGTGTGCACATGGGTGTGGAGTGAGAGTGACAGAGAGAGGCAAACAGAGACAGAGAGACTGAGAGACAGAGTGAGAGAGAAGGAGAATGAAAGAGTGAGAAGAATTGGGTGGTTTTCAGAATTGTATAATCGGAAACAGGACTAAGTTAAACGTTTCTTCTTATACATAAATTAACAGACTTGTAAACTGAAAAGTAACAGTTGACAGATAATAAGTATTAAAAAGCCAACAATATATAATTGTATATAGAACTATAGTGATGGGTGTAATTTGTTTTCTATAGAGTACTCATGTATGGCTTAGGTTTTGACTCATTAAATACAGACACGTTTTAAGGAAACAAAAAATGAATACAGCTGTATTTCCTTTTAATTTAAAATAAATGTTATCCTCATATACTGATACAAAAAGCACATTCAAAATAACACTGTGCCATCACTGTACTTGTTGAAGTTACTGTGACTTAGACAATCATGTATATCGTTAACGGTTCTGTTGGACAGTCTAGCTGGTAGAGATGAATAACTCTCTAGTTTACAAATATACTTTTTTTAGTTCTTGATGAGTTCCCCATATATCAGTGATGGCAATAAACATTTTCAGCACTGGAGCAAACAAAAAAAAAATGATGATTTATGGGACTAGCTGTAGGTCTTCCTTGGTTCACCACTAAGACCATTTCCATAGAGGATTTAAATGAACCCAGCTGGCTTAGTATTCTGTGAATTGCTGTAGTCATTTTCTGAGTTTAATCTTATGACTGATTTTGTAATTCTCACAGTGGGGGAAAGTTGACAACATGAACAGCATTTAGTGAATATAATTAGTAAGTTTGGAAACAAATAGCTTTTTATTCTATAAAAGCTCTGTTCAAAGGAGATTTCGACCCTGTATGAGACTGTTGTTCAAAATGTGTGGCTACTGTGACTGAATGTTACCAGTCATCATACAAACTGGTTGTCCTGTCAACCGAAGCCATCCTAATGCAGGCAGTGCACAACCTTAACAAGGAGAGCTGAGGACCATGGAAGGAGGTTTATAAAGTGGCAGTTAGGACTAAAATAAAGCTCTGTGGTAATTTTAGTGATTCTAAAAATTATTTATATGCACTTAATTCCTTTTTAGTTAGTACTGGGGCAGCAAGTTGGCTACATTTTTTGAGCCTTTACTCTCTGTGGAACCCTGTGCTAGATGTTTTGCAGGGATAAAGAAAAATAAAACATACGTCTCCAGTCCTTGAAGAGCTTATGAGCTAGTTGCCAGATATAGAACATTGCAATACTAAAGCAAGAGACAGAGAGACGTGTGTGTGGGGAGAGGTGAATGGATTTTATATAATTGCACACATGAAAAATAAATTATGTTGCTCATAAACACTGGCTAACTACAAGACAATAAAGTACTCTGTTAGACGATGCCTCACACTGTAAGCTTCTCCATTCCTTTGCAAAGGAAAAGAACATTACAGACCCCATTCACCACATGTACTTTGCTCCTCTCCCCCAGTCTCTTCAGTTTTGCTTTTCCTGACTTCTATCATGGGGACAAGCACAAAGCCTTGCTGTTCATGCTTTTCTATTCTTTTCTTTCTTTTTTTCATTTTAAATCTAGATTCTCAGAATACTCTCCTCCCTTTTATGCTACAATGAGCGTATCGTTAAAACGGCTTCTCAAGTTCCTACCTATTTTCTCTATATAATTAAGTGTTAGTATTTTTTAAATTTTAGATAAAAATAATCAGTGCCTGTTCAAAAACAGTAATGGTACTGTTGTATGACTGTTATATGTCCGCACTCCTCCTGATTCACTAATTAGGCACAAAAACTAAATAATATTTCTTTTAGCAGAAGGATGTCATGAGATTTTCTAGAGAAGTTAAATAAGAATAAAGAAAGTTGCTATTTAGTGCTCAGTATGAGGGATCACTCTAGGATTCAAGCAACCTGGTATGAGGAGACATGTAAGCTATTCAGAGGCTGACTGTTTAGAGAAAGGAGCTCAATCTTCAAATTGAAGCAAGCAGCTAGATACACGTATTAAAACAGAATACAGCTGTCCCTGGTATCTGCAGAGGATTGGTTCCAGGACACACCATGGATACCCAAATCCACACCCAAATCCCTAATATAAAATGGTGTAGTATTTGCATATAATTTACACAATCCTCCTGTATACTTTAAATTATCTCTAGATTACTTAGAATACCTAATCCAATGCCTACACATCACTTCATTTGTGTGGATTCAAAGTAGAACTCAGCACACAGCAAATTCTACTTTTGCTTTTTGGAACTTTGTGGAATTTTTTTCTCTGAGTATTTTCAATCTGTGGTAAGTTGAATCCACTGATGCAGAATCCATGGATATGGAGGGCCAACTGTACATTACTTGGAAACCTGTGCTGAGGGAAATGGAAAGTATTGTAAGCTGTATTCAAAGACTTGGGGAAAGATGAAGATGCTTAATTACAAGGATTTTTCAATCAATCAGTGCCTGGCCTTTAAGATCCCTTATGCTTCCAAATTTCAGCTCTCATGAAGTGTATGAGAAAGGTGAGGGTACTCGTTGGCTTCTTAAAGCATCTCCTGAGGATATTTGTTTGTTATGTTGTTATTTTATCAGGAGTAAAATGTGTTCATGGTCAAGAGAGACTTGAATCTAACCTATAATTTCTTAAAGTAACTTTACTAAGGTATAATTGACATATATTAAAATCTACTCATTTTAGGTGTGCAGTTTGATGACTTTGGTATTTGCATACAGCTTGGAACCCCCACCACAATCAACCAGTGTAGTTTCCTCACGCTCCTGTGCAGTCAATCCCCATTTCCAGCTGTAAACAACTACTTATTTTCTTTTAATCACCATAGTTCTGCCTTCATATGAATGGAATTATACAGTAATGGTGTCTTCGTGTTATTTTGTATTGGGTGTGACTTCTTTTACTTAGTATAATGTGTTGCATGTATTGGTAGTTTATTTTTATGGCCAAGTAGTATTCCATTGTGTGCCTGTACCACATTTTGTTTATCCATTCATCAGTTGATGGACATTTGGTTTGTTTCTACTTCTTGGCTATTATAAATAATGTTGGTATCAACATTTATGGACAAACATAAATTCATTTACCTTAGGTAAATACCTAAGAGTGGGAATCCTGGGTCATAGGGAAAGTATAGGTTTAATTTTTAAAAATACAGTTTTCCAAAGTGTCTGTACCATTTTGTATTCATACTTATGATTTAATTAAACCAAAATGGTATACCACTTTATACCCATGAGATTGGCAAACATTTAAAATTCTGATAATATCAAGTGGAGGTAAGATTAAGGTACAAAGGAAACTACTGGTGAGACTATAACTTGGTATATCCATTTTGGAAAACAATTTGGTGCTATCTAGAAATGTGGAAGATACAGTACCCAGAAATGCCACTCCTAGCATATTCTGTAGGTAAACTTTTATGTAAGGACTCTGGAGACATATACAAGAGTGATCACATCATCAAAGGATACTATCAACAGAGTAAAAAGGCAACCCACAGAATGGGAGAAGATATTCGTAAACCATTTATTGGATAAGAGATTAATATCCAGAATATGTAAAGAACTCCTGCAACTCAACAACTATAAAACAAGCAACTGAGTTAAAAAATGGGCACAAGATTTTAATAGATATTTCTCCAAAGAAGATATACAGATGTCTAGTGAGCATATGAAAAGATGTTCAACATCATAATAATCAAGGAAATACCAATCAAAACCATAACGAGATATCATTTCACACCCATCAGGATGGCTACTACCAAAAATAAAAACAAAAAAGCAGAAAATGACAAGAATTGGCAAAGATGTGGAGAAACTGGAGCCTTTGTGCATTACTGGTGGGAATGTAAAATCATGCAGCTGCTGTAGGAAACAGTATGGCTGTTGTTACAAAAAATTAAATATAGAACTACTGTATGATCCAGAAATTCCACTTCTGGGTATATACATAGATGAGCCTTGAAGATGTAATGCTAAGTGAAATAAGCCAGACAAAGGACAAAGACTGTATGATTCCACTTACATGAGATATCTAGAATAGTCAAATTCATAGAGACAAAAAGTAGAGTAGTGGTTTGCAGGGGTTGTGAGGGGAGTTAGTGTTTAACGGATACAGTTTCAGTATGGGATGATGAAAAGTTTCTAGAAATGGATAGTGGTGATTGTTACACAACAGTATGAATGTACTGAATGCCACAGAACTGTGCACTTAAAAATGGTTAAAACACTAAATTTATTTTATGTATATTTTGTTACAATAAAAAGGAATGTTCACAGCATCATTACCTGTAATATCATAAATAATGATTCTCACACAAAAAAAACATGGAACAAATAATGGAAATGTTCAATAGGAGAATATAACCAAAATCTGTTATACAGTATTCATTTGTCATACAGTATTCAATAGACAGCAGTGAAAATGAATGACTGTAACTAGAAGCATCAACATAGTTAAGTAACTCACTCCTAAACAGCCACTTCTCAATGCTGTATTCTAGTTATGCTTTCTCAGCATAGCATGCCGTGGACCTTCGAAGTTGTTCTTAAATAGCTAAAACCACTAATGTTAAACCTTCAAATGCCATTTATTTACAGTATATATACATAGCAAATCAGTTTTATGCACCCTTCTGGTGGTGATGATAAACTTTGAAGCTATGTACAGGGGGAAAAAAAAAAACTTATTCCACCCACTTTCAAACCTTATACATATAAAACAGTTTGGTTAATTAAAATGCTCAGGACAATAAAAGCTAAAAGTTTTAGTTAAATGTTTAAACCATGTCTGAGAAGAAAATCATTAACGTCATACTTGTAACTTGTTTCTATACCAATTTAAAATAATTTGATTTTTGTTAAAACTATCCACAGAAGAATTTCTATTTGGTAAGCCTACTGTGGATGGGTTGATTAATTGAAAGCCCTTGAAAGTACCAGACCAGCTTTTCATTGTAAAGTATAGACATATTTTATTAATTCCTTCTGGCCTTTCCTAAAATGAGTACAAGTGATTGTTGATGTGCCACTGGTCCTGGCGACCACAGGCTGATGCACGTGGAGGGCATTCTCCTTGAATAAGTGGCGCTAGAAGGGAAAGTGCTGAGAGGTGGAGCAGGAAGGGCAGGAGTGCAGAATTCAACTTCTCTGAGAAACTAACATCACGAACGCCTTCCTGGGCCTGAAGGTGGCAACTGAGATGAATCCTTATTCCATTTAATGTTGTCATAGTTTCAAGTCTTAAGCTCTCCTTTCACAGATTGCTACCATAAATTAAGCTAACAAGTGTAAAACTCTTAAATTGCTTGACTTTTATACAATTGATATCATCTGTTCCCTTTTTGTTGGAAATGCCATTATAATACCAAAATCAAGAGTGTGAAAAAGGGACAATCAGGCCTACATAAAGAATTAAGACATCTTCCCACTGTAAATTACATTTGGCTGAGTTAGTGTCAGCCCTGGTCATGTAGTGCCCAGAAAAGCGTTTTTGGTGACAGGTTTAGAAATAAAGCCAGGAAAGCATGTATTAAACCTGTCTGATCGGAGCTCCAGAGCTAATGTCTTTATGGTAACTGCAATCCTTAAAAATACATTATCTTTCTCAGTGTTATAGCGGTGTGTGGTGGTTTTGAAGAAAGCAATAATTTGTAAACAACCCTTGGCAGAGAGCGCAGAACTTAATTTTGTTTAAATAAAGGAGACTAACATTAGAATTCATGTGCTGTAGCAAGACTGGCAAGCAGTAGTAGTTGTTTTGATATATGCACTGGAGCATTCATGATTGTTTAAATATTAACTGTTCCATGAATATACAAATATAATAGGGGAAAAAGAAGCCATGATTAGGGAAATTTTTTACTGAAAGAAATAAAGTTGAATTATCTGATTGTATTGGTAGTTTGGATGGTTTTATTCCAGTGACTCAACGAGAGTCCCTCATTGCATTTCAGTATCCCATTTCTTTTCAAGGACAATCAGATATAGAAATGTGTGTTGTGTGGTGTTATATGTTAGGACAATTTCCTTAACACAGAGAGATTAGGCAAGTTTTTTTCTGAGTGTAGGACCTATTGAGAAGTTTACTGAGTTTCATGTGGCCATTTATATAAATACCTGGGGAAAGGGGGGAGATCTGAAAGGGTTTCCTTCAGATGCAGTCTATAGACATGGGCTTTTATCTCACATTAACGTTTTAATATACTTTAAAGATTGGCCTGCTTAAATGCATCCAGAAATGTTTCCTTAAGTGATATCCACACTGCTTTACCACTTCATTTCTTATATTCTTTACGTGAAAATCAGTTTTTGTATCTGATCAGTATACATTCTACATCAATTCATGCAAGAAAACCTGGTTCTCCTCTCACACATTCTTGCTTCTTTCCAGAAGAGAACCATTCTCATGCGGCAGTTTGGATATTTGCTCTTTTACTCCTTCTGATACTTGTCTGTGCCACTCTGCAATTGAGGTGTGAGATTGCTCTTGGACAGGGGCATAATGTTCACTGCTTTGTTCCTATATAATGGAGGGTACCGCATGAACCAAGCTAGCTACATTCTTACTCCTGGCCTTCAACCTAAATGGGCATGCAGACACAGGAAACTCAGTGTCAGCATATGCCAGTGTCATGGATGTGGATGATGCTTCCCCTCCCTTTGCTCTCTTTACATACACCCACTGTAGTCTGATTTCATACAAGTAACCTCTGTTTTTGGCATAGGAATCAAGGCATTAGGCTCCTTAGGGCCAAAACACATTAGCCCTGACATCTGGACAGGTGAAATACATTAGCAATCCAAGAACTTTTATGGTAAGCATTGAGACCTGATGTCTGCAACTTAAACTTTCTTCTGATTCAAACTTCCTAGGTAAATATGTGAGCAACAATTCAGATTTGCCAATAAGAAGTGAACTTGCAGCTTGAGTTAGTCGGAAGGCATGAATGATCTGCTAGGTTTTCTAGTCCATCACTCTGATAGTACATAGTAGACAACACACACTATAGCGTTATTTAAGTGTATTTTCAGTACAGTTTTAGGTGAAGGATGAGGGACTGTTTAGAAGACTTATGAACAGTGTATCTGGAATCGTCACAGCATGGAGCATACTGTTTGGCTCATCTGCTCTTGGATAAGTAGATGGTAAATTATGATATAAATCAGGCTCATTTTTTATGTGAATTAATCAAGAACATTCAGAGCGATTCTGCCCTTCAGATGCCACAAATTGCTAGGCAGTTCCTCTCTAGTTTTAAATTGACACCGAGCTTTGAAAACATTGACATTTCAACTTGTTATATTTTAAAGTAATTATGAGAGGATGCTGGCAAGCTGTAGACAATTGCCAAGCACCTTGTCACCTGGAAATTTCCTTCAAAGTTGTCTAGTGGCTCTCAGGCTTTGGCATGTGTCAGAATCACCTGGAGGTGATATCAGATTTTTTTTTTTCCTAATGTGTTAAAACACAAATTGCTAGATTACATACTCAGAGTTTCTGATTCAGTGTATTTGGGGTGGAGGCCCCAAATTTGCATTTCTAACAAGTTCCCAGGTGATGCTGATATGGCTGGCCCAGGGACAATGGTTTTTAGAACCAATGAAGTAGTCAAAGCCCATAAATTCTTGGTTTTTCATTTTTATTTCTTGGGAGAATGAATTTCTTGCCTGATTCCCTCAGGCCTAATTATGCTGAACTTAATTCAGGACAATAATTATAATAACTTGTCACTAGCTTCACTGTTTTCCAGCTCCTGGCCCTGCTGCCCCCTCTATTAAATATCCGGTTATTATCTACAGTCAATATTTTGAATAAATTATCCTTACACATTACCTCTTTCTGGCTATCCATTCCTTTTAATTTTGCCTACTTGGCACTGTATTGAAACAGTGCTTGAAGGTCACTGAAGATTTATCTAATCATCGAATCAGCCCTAATTATCTTTGGCCTATCTGTAGCATTTATTCATTCAACATTTACTGAACAAAATTGATATAGTTCTCCTTTTTACGGAATTCACAATCTGGTGGGTGAGACTGACTTTTTAAACAAAATCATATATTGTAGAATAAATGCTATATCTAGAGGATGTATAAATCACTATGGGAAAACAAAAACAGAATTTATTCTATTCAGGTAAGTTGGGAGAGGATTATTACTGGCAACCACCACTCTCCCTGAATGATCCTTCCCCTTCCCCCACAGTCCTTGTCCATCACCAGTGACACTTAATTCAATCCAGTAATATGTATTAAACACTCAATATGCATTAGTTACCGTGCTGTGTTGTGGCACCAACACTTATTAGCTGTGTGAATTAGGTCAAACTGTGTGCTCTATCTTATCTATAAAATGAGTAATGAATGGCTAATTCATTGAATTATTTTGAGGATTTTTTTTTTTAAGTGATACGTATGAAGCACTTATCAAAGTGCCTGGTTCATAGGTACATGACAGATGGGTCACAAATGTTGGTTCACCTTCCCCTTAAAGGATAAGTAGGATACTACCATGCATTCTGAGGTCAGGAGGAATGTAAGCAAATGGGTGGAAATCTTCACCCATTTGTGCAGTCAACAAATACGTATTGAATGCCTATTACATACCAGCCATTGTGTTAGATGCTGAGTATATAAAAGCGAACAAAGCAGACAAAAAAAGCCCTGTACTTGTGTCCAGCATAGCTGAAATGGAGATGGGGGCTGGAAAAAGACCACTTATTTGTCATAATTGCCTGCCATTTTGAAACATTGAAGTGGACACTGTATGTGAGGTTTTTTAAAAAATAAATGCTGCAAGACAGATTAAGCAGTTTGTCTTCCAGACCAACTAAGATATTTCTCAGCTTGGCAAGGCAGGTGCTTAGCAATGTTTGTCCATGCTTTGAAGGGAATATTATGATTCTAAAAAAGCCCAGGCATACTCTGTCTTCAGGCTTTTCTGATTTCATCAAAGCAGGCATAAAAACCCCGTACTTGTGTCCAGCATAGCTGAAGTGTGGATGGTGGGTGGAAAAGGTCAATATCTAGGGGTAAGATCACAGTGGTAGTGGAGCCAGATCACAGAAGGACTCTTAGGTTATGGTGATAGGAAGCTAAGGTAGGCTCTCATCACTTCCAATCTGGATGATGATAGTGGTTATGATAATACATTATCTTATTCAATTCTACAAAACATGTCTATGAGCATACATACTTATCTAATGCCCATTTTGTAGATAAGAAAACTGAGACATGGAGTGTTTAAGTAACTTGCCCAAGGTTACACAGCTAGTAAATGGTAGAGTCAAGGTTCAAACCTGGTTCTGTGTGAATCTACAATCTGTGCTCAATAATTTTTCTGATTAGAAATTTGTACTTTATGCATGAGTGGTGTAGAATGAGGAGTGACATGGTTGTATGCATGTTTAAGAACCATAATTAGGTTAAATCCTATATGATAAAACGAAGCAGAGATAATGAAAGGGTTATGACCACCTTCTCGTATAGTATCTCCAGATAGCTAAAACCTCTATTTAGAATATGAGCTGCTACCCTCTTCCTAAAGCCAGCTCACTCAGAAGTTATCATTTTCCTTGTTCTGGACCTGATACACACCATTCTTTTAATCATCAGAACTTAAAACTTTTGGAATCTTTGATTTTTTTTTCCTTTCCCTCATCCCAATATTCAGTGACCAAGTCCTGTTTTTCATAGCATTGTTTCGTGAATTTGCCCTTTCTTTGCCTTTTCTACACATACCCTATTTATTATTTTAATTACATCATTCCTTGACATTTGCCACCAAATTACTGTCTTATGCCATCTCTTTTCTATATAATTTTGTATTTTCTACTTAATTCTGAGCTTGAGGCTTGGAGTTTGGATGTGTTGTCCCCTCCAAAACACATGTGGAAATTTGATCTCCAGTGTGGCAGTGTTGGAAACTGATTGAGTCATGGGAGTGGATCCCTCACGAATGGATTAATGCTCTCCCTGGGGAGGGGGGATTAATGAGTGAATTCTCGCTCTATTAGTTCCCGCGAGAGCTGGTTGCTTAAAAAGACCCTGTCACCTTCTCTCTTTCTCTTGCTTCCTCTGTCTTGCTTCCTGTCACCATGTGATCTGCTTGTACCCTCCGGCTGCCTGCCACTTTCTGCCATGAGTAGAAGCAGGCTGAGGCCCATGCCAGATGCAGCTGTCCCAGAATCATAAGCCAAATAAACCTCTCTTCTTTATAAATTACCCAGTCTCAGGTATTTCTGTTATATCAACACAAAATGGACTAAAACAAGGCTTCAAAGCTACCATGCACCATCTCTCTCTTATCCCTAGTGTTCAGCACAGTCCCCAGCTCATAGTGGATCGCTGAATGTACTTCTCTTTTAATTGAAACATAGTTGATTGTACATATCTAAGGGGTAAAGAGTTGAATATCAATTCCTGTGTACAGTATATGATGCTCAAATCAGGATAATTAGTATATTCAACATTATACAATGTGATCATTTTTCGTGGGGTGGTGGGGTGTAAGGGAGGAATTGGTGAATATACTTCTACATTTCTATTTACTTCGCTCCTAACCTGCCTCCCCTTAAACGTGTGGTGCTCCATTTCCTGAGGAGCAAATTTTAACTTTATTCTGGCATTCACTCCCACCTAACTCTCAGTTAATATGGTGTCTGGCCTTTGTGGTCAACCTCTGTGTATGTGTGTCTTTATGTATTATGTACACTCATGCGCCACATAATGTTTCAGTCAATGATGAACTACATATACAATGGTGTTCTTAATAAGATTATAATGGAGCTGAAAAATTCCTATTTCCTAGTGACATCGTAACTGTCCTAATGTCATAGCACAACACATTACTCACATGTTTGTGGATGCTGGTGAAAACACACCTACTGCAAAATATGTTGGGGAGGAGTGCCTAGCTTACCCATGGGGTGACCCTCCCAAGGGTAGGTAGCTCAGACCTTTAAGATAGAAACCCAAGTATTGACACATTAGTTCTGACCCCAAGTGAAAGGGTTGATGTCTACTTTAGAATTCTTGCATTTTAAAATGATTCCCACCCACCCCTGTAGCGAAATAATAGTTAATAAGAGCAATTACTGAGTGCTTGCTCAGTGCCAGGCACAATCCCTACCTGTAATTTAATTTTCATGACTTTGTGGCATGGTATTATTTGAATCCCCATTTAGTAGATGAAGAAAGTGAGGCACTGACAGACTTAGTAATAAAGTTAGAGGGTCCATGCTCATGCAACTAGTGGCCAGTGAAGATAATGGGAAAATTCATTGCTGTTCCCTTTCATAATATGCTTTCACACAAAGACGAAATCGCCTAATGACGCATTTCTCAGAATTTATCTCCATTCTTAAGTGACGTGTGACCACATGGCCATATATACACATACACAAACACACACACATATAAATAAGAGAGTTAAATTTGGAAGTACTGCTGTATAGCCCACACAGGTGGGACTTTATGTAGAGAGAAATCTTCATTTAGAAACATTTTATTTACTGCCTAGTATGTTCTACCTTTCTCCTAGATACTGTGGATAAAAAATATTCCTAAAACAAGGTCTCTACCCTTGAAAGGGCTCATATTGAGTGCAAGAAACTACTGTGTTGAGATGTTTACAATGAAGAGACATGGCCAGCAAAGTCATTCATTGCTCCTAAGATAGAGAAGTCTTCACAAATGAAGTAGTACTAGTTGAGTAGTCTTGGAATATAAGCAGGGATTTATTTACCTGATAGAAAAAAAGGAGCAAGAAGGAGGAGGTCTAGACAGAGACAACAACTTCTGCAAAAGCACAGTGGTGCGAAACTGCCTGGTGCACTCCAGCCATTGTAATCAGACGGTGCACAGCAGGAGGCAGCTTGGAAAGGTAGACTCAGCTCAGGAAGGGCCTTGTATGCAAAATCAAGATATTTGTCCACTTCCAGAAGATGATAGGAGCCTTTGCAATGGAAATTTCGAATGGATTCTAATTATCATGAAAAAATTAAACATTTGAAAAATAATGTCAATCTGAAGAGGTTAAATTAACTGCAGTTGTTTAGAGAACAGAAGGGAAATTTCACTCTGTGAGAGGTTGTTGTACAGAGGATAGTGACCAGTTATTTTCAGTTCCCACTGAGGACAAAGCAAGAAGAAATAGGCATAAATCTCAGCAGAAGGGAAAATTACCTACAGAAGCGGTCCTTCATAGAAAGATTGAGTGTGACTGACATAGATCATTCAAATGTTGTCTTAGGCTCTCTGGCCGTGTGCTAGTTTCTGTGTACTCAAACAGCCCAATTTCAAAGACATGGCAAGACTGAAAATTTTTCAGGCTTGAATGAGGGTATTTGGAATAAAGAAATATTTTGTGTGTCAATTAGTTATTCAGATATTTTGTTATCTGCCTAACTAAAGTTTTGTAAATGTATTTGAACAAGTAAAATATAGATATTATTGTCTTTCGTAATATAGCATTAGTATTTATTAGAAAAAAGGAGAAATGATCAGATTAGCTATAGAAATAGGTGTTGTCCTATTAAAGGTATTTTGTATTCATGTACAATTTCAGAGAGTTATTAAAGATTAGGTAGCTAGAATTAATTTAAATTCAGTTATTAATCTTTATGTATAACATTTATTGGTCAGGTGATTACAATTAAAATCGCTATATGGTTTATTAACTGATGGTCCTTTGTCAGTTAATACAGTGACTCACTATCTTATTATGACTTAGCTTATTGAGACGATATAAAACTTTTGTAGCTTTTTAAAATATTCCAATTTTTGGAACTGCTGTTTGTGTTTTTATTGTTCGAAGACACATACAAGACAGAGGATTGTAGAGAGGCCATTTTGTTCATCCTTTTGCATTTTATAAAAAGAAGTGATAGATCTGTCACATGGCCCTGCCTCTCTGAGGCTGGTGAGAGGAAGAGCAGGAAACATAGGCAGGGATGCAAAAGGGCACTCTGCTTCTGGCTAGAGCAAACCTGGAAGTGCTTACAGGTTTGCTCCTGTAACCACCACTGACACTTAGGCAATCTGAGCAAGTGTTATTTGGATATTTGATAGTAATGCAAAATTTTAACATGATTTCAAGTTAACCAGATATCAAATGGAAATTTTTTTTTTCTTAATAAACTAACCCAAACACTTTAGAGGTGATTTTGTATGTACTCAGATTTGATTACTTTTGTTCAACCTCAAGAGATGTATATATCCAAACAGTACATTTATAAAAGCAAATTATTGGATAAATGTCATTAATCAGAAGAATTGATGAAAGCGAATGTTCTTAGTTCCCTTCTGTGCTGACACTGAACGACACAATAGGGCCTGAGAGAGACAGTGGCTGATATGGTGAATAGTGTAGACTTGGTAAGAGAGACTGAAGACATGATAATACAAAGTAGATACACTTCAACAAGTGATAATTCTTTTCCACTGTATTTTAATATTATACATTTATTTTAAAATAATTGGTCTAAGGGTCATACACATCAAGAAAGATTAAAAAGACCACCTATTCGTCATGATTCCCTGCCAGTTTGAAACATTAAAATGGACTAGGTGTGTGAGGTTTTTTAAAAAATAAATGCTGCAATAGAGATTAAGCAGTTTATCTTCCAGACCAACTAAGATATTTCTCAGCTTGACAAGGCAGGTGCTTAGCCATGTTTGTCCATGCTTTGAAGGGGATATTTTAATTCTAAAAAAACACATATATGTACTCTGTCTACAGGTCTTTCTGATTTCATCAAAGATGCTAAAATATTTATTTAACTGAAATGTTATGCCTTACCTTTTTAAAATGTAGCCATTGACTCAATAAAATTTTGTAACAGAAATTAAATTGTTAGGCCAGCCCGGTGGCGCACTGCTACAGTGCGCCGCTTGGGAGCGTGGCGGCGCTCCCGCCGAGGGTTCGGATCCCACATACAGACCGGTTCCCGCTCACTGGCTGAGCGGGGTGCGGGTGCAGCACCGAGGTTTGCGATCCTGTTGCCGGTCCCGGTCAGGTACGGGCGCGACACTGAGGGTTGTGATCCGTTGCCGGACACGAAAAAAGACAAAAAAAGGAAAAAAAAAAAAAAAAGAAATTAAATTGTTAATGGATCTGATGCTGAATAAATATTTATTAATAAAAAGAATTTCTGAAAAATAAATGCTTATCAGTAAGCATTGCCAAAAGCTGAAATTTTTTAATGCAAAACAATGTAATACCTGTGAGAAAGAAAAAGAACATTAGCCATAAAATTGACATATAAGCACAGTGTTATTTTTCTATTTCTGTTTACTTTCCAGTGTTAGCCATGTGCATTTTTAAAAAACTATAATATACTTGTACAATTTGATGTCTGAAAAACTAGGTGGGTTTTTGTTGTTTTGTATCATGTTCTTTGTTTTGTTTTTTCAATTTTTGTTTTTGTCATCATAGAATTCATAAAATACGGATCAATTTCCTTTCCTTTAGGAAGATGTATCTGCAATTTTCCCTAAGTACCTAATGTTTTTAGGAATTTAGGATTTAGGAGGTTAGTTAATTTGTAAGAAAAAAAAATTAATTTCCTAATTATTTGGAATGTCCAGCATACTCTCCAAATGTTGCACTTTGTGAACGTGTGACAGTAATCCCAGGTAAAGACCTCACTTTAGGAACTTGAGCCTCCCATTGATTCCTCTACAGCTGCTAGCCTTGCTTAAGACAGATTACCATTGAGGTTTGTGTTGTTTTTTGTTCTTATAGCTTGTCCTTGAATTGTGTCACCTTGCAGTGCTTAAAAGTGGTTAGTGTATGAGCATGATAATGCAAAATTGTAAATATTTTACCTGTGTGGGATAAGGTAATCCCGGAATTTTTCTTTTTAATTGAAATATAATTCATTTTACATATTTGTGGGGTACAGAGTTGCATATCAATACCTGTGTACAATGTGTGATGATCAAATCAGGATAATTAGCATATTACAGAACATATAATCATTCTTTGTGTCTATTAGCCAATTTCTCACTAACCTCCCAGCCCCTCCCTTTTTCCCACCTCCAGTAACCACAGTTCATGATCTATTCCAAAAATTCTAAAAGTATGACTACTTGAACTATCAATATCATGCCTCCTGTTTTGGTTTTGTTTTTGTTTTTGGAGCTCTGAGACTAATACTTCGTTTAGGTTGTTCACATTATTAGGATGCAAACAGTTGTTAAAAGCTGTAGAACAAAACAGATTCAATATGGGCCTGATTTATTAAATGCTATATTTTTTTCTTGCTTAGTCACTAAAACAATAAGGATTAATTTACTCTTTAATTACCTAAATATCCTCTGCAGCCTTTTCATAAACCTGTTTGTGAAGAATATTCATTTTTTCTAAACAGAGTAATCCGTAAAGCTAAAAACCCTGAATCAGTATGAACATCAGTGGACAAACCCATCATCTAAGGATTATAGAATTAAAACATCCAGTAGAATGAAAAATACTTTATACTTGATGCTGTATTTATGCTTTGTTTCTGAGTAAATCCTTGATTGAATTTGCAGCTTAGTCTTGTGTGAGAGTTATATTAAAGAAAACACTAGGTTTTCGTCATATATTTTCTGTGTCCTATACTTTAAAGATTTTTATCATTCTAACTGTAGCATCTCTTTTCTAGTGTCTCTGAAAAGGAAATACAATATATAAGCAAACAAAATTTTTCATATTATCACAGTTGTGTGGTCAGATTCCTTTTATAACTCATGATAAGAACAACCTTGAGAATTCTTTTCTGATGGCCCGTGCAAGGGTAAAATGTGCTTACTCTTTTACATTAATCTACATCAGTGATGGGTAGAAATAAATATTGCCTCACAAATGAATCCAGCTTTCCAGCATATGTTTTTGTGATAAAGCAAAGAACAGAATGCTGATAATCATAAGCACACATTGACATGAAAAGAATAATTCAGTTTGCCATAATGATTCAGACATTTTTGAAAATATAGTTTAAGGTTTAATTTGGCACTTTTATTGGTCATTTGTCTCACTTTTAAAATGTGGAGCTCATTTTAAATTCCAGAGCATTGCTACTAGGCTCCATTAAGAACCTACTCCAAACATGTTTTTTTTAAAACTTTAAATGAGTTATAGTGAATTGAATTCATTTATTCAATTGTCTGACTTGTTTAAGAAAAAAGTCTGTATAGTACTTAAGTTACTAAAAAAAATTACTAAAGAATGTGTTGCTGTTGTTTCTTTCCAGATCAGAGATACTAAATCAGCAGATCAGAAAACAACCCTTTTGCATTTTATTGCTGAAATTTGTGAGGAAAAATACAGGGATATCCTGAAATTTCCTGAAGAACTGGAACATGTAGAAAGTGCAAGCAAAGGTAATTGATTTGTAACTGCTTTGAGAGACTATTCCTTGCCTATATATTCTATTTGAAATGGTAAGATTAAAGAATCTCTAAACATTATTAATCATAAAAGCAGTTTTTGTTTGTTTAGTGATATAAGAAAGGCAGGAAGATAGTTTCCATTAGCTTATATTTGTCAGTGTAGTTTTCATAACCTGTTTTTGTCTTCATTTTTTAACTGCTACGTTATTGATTGTTTCATATCTCTGATCAGACAATATGTTCATTTTTTTACTTGATAAACATTTATGTGTATATTGTTTGCAAAGGAACCATGCTATGGGGCTTTTGGTGATATCAAAACGATTGTAAGACAGTTCTTGCTTCAGTGTGTTTAAAATCTAGAAGGTGAGAACACACACACACACACACACACACACACACACACACACACACCCTCTTATAAAACAAGGATGAATGTGAGGAGTGCTGCATGAAACAATAATGTCCTGTAGTTAAATGAGGGAGAAAGTACTTTTGAATGGTCGACAAGAGAAGACTTCCTGAAAGAGGCCAAAGGGTGAAATATGAGGATAGGATTTTGCAGATATGGAAGAGGTCTTGCTTGCCAGAGAGAAAACAGCATGAGCAAGGCACAGTGGCAATGTTTTAGGACAGGTGAAAGGGAGAGTTGGCTATAAGGCTGGAGTAGTAAGGTAGCATCTCAGATATCTTGATGTCAGGCTAAGGAGTCTAGTCTTGATGTTGTTGGAAATAAGGCATCAATGAACGGATACAATGAGCAAGATTTGGCACCATTGAGGAATAGAAAAGAGGAAACAAAAATGCCTCCAAGATTTTAAGTCACAGTAATTAGCTTAGTCAGTTAATTGGCATTGTTTACTCTTGCAAAAGGTTGAAAAGTGAAAGAATGGAGTAAGAATCAAAGAAACATTTTCTGAAGGTGAGATTATATATGTGGAGAATTACATTTTCCCTTTTAGGTAAGAGAAGTGTGCCATAAATCTTATATTTGAAATTTCACTGTAGTAATTCCATTCTCTAACTCTGAGGACTATCAGTAAGAACTTGAAAGCATGTATGTTTCCTAAGTTTATTACAAACCATATAAAACTGTTAGTGTTCTTTGAACGAAAAAAAAAGTGAGTCCATAAAACCCAGAGTATTGTTTGTGTAACATTGTGCAATGGTCATTTCTGCTAGTCTAGAATCGTCAATCAAATCCTCAACATATTTCTTTAATTTTATCCAGTGTGTCTCATTTTGTGGTCCAAGGGCCAGAATAACACTAGAAGATAAACGATGGTGCCATAGTACTATTTATTTTCTTTCTTTGTTTTAAGAAAACTTTTTAATATGATGGAAAATCACACTCACTACAACTGTAATAACAGCTTTCTATCAATTGCTTTTCTAAGGATCTTCCGTATCTTGGCCCTTGGATTTAAAATATACCATTGTGACTAGAAGCATATTTACTAACTTGTGACTAATATAATATAATAGCGACATTTAGAACATTTGTATTATTATTTGAAATATATGTAAAATGCCACAAATTAGACCAGTTCTAAAATTAGATCATTTTGGTGCTGTTATTACTTTTCTATTGTCCTCTACCAGAATTGTTTTCTAAATTTTGTTTGTTCAATATGTAGAATCAATTTTTAAAAGATTTTGGAAGGAAGTATATTAAGAATATATTTAAATAAAATGTATTGTCAATTTTACAATGATGACTTTTAATTCTTATGTTGAGGATACTTTATATGAATATATCTGATAAATATATATTTCTAGTAAAAATAATCTGGAGTGACTGAAATGAAATCTGGAATGAAGCCTGCATTAGCTTTGATTTTTAAGACTAAATCCCTGTTGATATATATATATATCTGTGTGTATCTATATAGATGTTATATATAACTTTCAGTATTTAACTATATACAAGGTGTCTTCAAAAAGTTTATGGAAAGATTCATGTTATCTTTTAATTTTGTTTTTCCGTGAGCTTTTTGAAGTACTCTCATATATAAGAATATTTGTATGTATATTGTTTATATAGCAAAAAACTCATAGAGCTGATAAATGAATTCAGTAAAGTTTCAGGATACAAAGTCAAAGTACAAAAATGAGTAGCATTTTTATACCCCAACAACAAACTAATAGAAAAATAAATTAAGAAAGCAAACCCATTTACAATAGCTACCAAAAAAATAAAATACATAGGAATAAATTTAATCAAGGAGGTGAAATATCTCTGCAATGAGAACTATAAATCACTGATGAAAGACATTAAAGAGGACACAAAAAGATGGAAAGACATTCCATTTTCATGGATTGGAAGAATTAACATTGTGAAAATATCCATATTACTCAAAGCAATCTACAGATTCAGTGCAATCCCTATCAAAATACCAATGACATTCTTCACAGAAATAGAAAAAACAATCCTAAAATTCATATGGAACAACAAAATACTCTGAATAGCCAAAGCAATCGTGAGCAGAAAGAACAAAATGAGAGGCATAACACTCCCTGACTTCAAATTTTACGACAAAGCCATAGTAACCAAAACAGCATGGTACTGGCATAAAAACAGACACAGAGACCAATGGAACAAAATAGAGAATCTGGAAATCAGTCCACGTACTTACAGCCAGTTGATCATCAACAAAGGCACCAAGAACATACACTGGGGAAAGAGCAGCCTCTTCAGAGAATGGTGCTAGGAAAACTGGATATCCATGTGCAGAAGAATGAAATTAGACCCAGACATCTTTCTGTGTACTGAAATCAACTCAAAATGGATTACAGACTTAAATATAAGACCTGAACTTTAAAATCCCTAGAAGAAAACATAGGGGAAACACTTTAGGATGTAAGACTGGGCAAAAACTTTATGAATAAGACCCTGAAAGCACAGGCAGCAAAAGGAAAAATAAACAAATAGTATTATATTAAACTGAAAAGCTTCTGCACAGCAAAAGAAACAATTAACAAAGTGAAAAGACAACCTATAGAGTGGGAGAAAATATTTGCAAACTATACATCCAACGGGATTAATATAAAAAATATACAAGGAACTCAAACAACAGTAAAAAAAAAAAAAAGTCTAATTTAAAGGAGCTGAATAGACATTTCTTAATAGAAGATATACAAATAGCCAACAGGTACATGAAAAAAAGCTTAACATCACTAATCATCAGGGAAATACAAACCAAAACCACATTGAGACATCATCACATCCCAGTTAGACTGGCTATTATCAGAAAGACAGAGAATAACAAATGCTGGCAAGGATGTGGAGTAAAGTGCAGCCATTATGGAAAACAGTATGGAGGTTCCTCAAACAACTACAGATAGAACTACCATATGATCCAGCAGTTCCACTACTGGGGATATACCCAAAGGAATGGAAATCATCATGTCAAAGGGATACCTGCACTCCCACATTGCAGCTCTATTTACAACCTAAATGTCCATTGTTGGATAACTGGATAAGGGAAATGTGGTATATATACACCATGGAATACTACTCTGCCATAAAAAAAGAATGAAATTCTCCCATTTGCAGCAACATAGATGAGCTTGGAGAAAATTATGTTAAGTGATATAAGCCAGGCATGGAAAGAGAAATACCACATGTCCTCACTCTTAATTGGGAGCTAAAAAATAAATAAATAAATTTTAAAAAGAAAGAAAGAAACAGTAATCACAATAATATGTTGAACTTTCAGAAGGAGAGAACAGAACTGTGGTTACTAGAGCTGAGAAAGGGGGAGGTGGAGGGGGTTAGTGAGAAATTGGTGAATGGACAGAAGGAATGTTTACATTTTGTAATGATGAACATGTTAATTATCCTGATTTGATCATCACACATTGTACACAGGTATTGATATTCAACTTTGTATCCCACAAATATGTATAATCAATTATGTTTTAAAAAAAAAGACAAACACAAAATTTTAAATAGATTTTTATTAAACTTAGCTATCAAAAAGTAAAACAAAAATTGTTTAAATTAAAAATAAGTCAAATATTTTAGAAAAGCAAAATAGTGTTTATATATATGTTTTATGTAATTATGTGTGGAGAGACATTAAATCATATCATATACTTTTAGCCACTATTGCTACTGACCATGGTAGATGATAGAGCACAGCCTTTTGAGTTAGATGTCATAATTTTCTTATTCAAACTCTACTACTTAATAGTGCTGTGACCTTGAACTAGTAATTTAAACTACAAAATTTTGTTTCCTCATCTGTAAGATAGAAATGATAGTAACAATAAGATTAAATAAGTTAACATATTCAAACTATTCAGTAAAATGCTTGACACACAGTAAGTATGCAGCTGTTGCCATACCACTGCTGTAGTAGTAATAATACTACTAGTAGTAGTAATAATTGATGTACTACTACGAGTGTTATAGTTGTTTTTATGATCTTATTAGAAGGGAATAATCATAAGGCTATCTTAGAGTTCTTCCAGTCTCAGATAAGTGTGTTTTATATTCAGTTCTAATTTTGTCTCCTATACCTGGGCTTTTGGTAAAACTTTTCATATTTTTCTTTTATAGTATCACCAACTTCTTTCTCCCTATCCATTTCAAGAGCAGAATATCTGTTGTATTTTGATTGTTTCTGCTTTTGTGTATTCTTCCTGCCAGTGTATTCAAAAGATTGTTGCTGAAAATCCTCTTCCTATCTCACTGTTTTGGCCATAGCAATCTCCGTTCTCAAGTTATTTTGACTTGTTCTTTTTTTTTTCCCTATGAAATTCAAATTCAGAGTTCTCAACTCAAAAAATTCTTAAGTATATTCCGCCTGCTTGCATCCCTCTTTCATTTCCTCCTAGTTCTCATTTCAGTGTACCCAGACCTATATTCTCTGGAGCCATTTTTATTCCTTTGTAATAATCCTGTCTCTGTGTATGATTTCATGCTGCATCCCCTGCCTGGAAATCTTACCTGCCCTGTCCTCTAAGACAACTAACTATCATTTGTCAAATCACTGTTCAGAATCCATTTTCTTTCTTTTATTTATTTATTTATTTTTTTAATGTTTTTTTGTTGTGTTTTATTAAAGCATTAGGAGAAAATACTGTTGAATTTAGTTTGCAAGAAGAAACATGGTGAAAGTTCAAGCCAATTACTTTTATTTATAGTTAAACACTTTTCCTTGATATATGAGTCTAACTTATCTTGTTTGCTTAATATACATTTCAGCTCTGTTTGAAGCACATTCTGTTGCCGTCAGCACTGTGTATAACATGCAGTTTCATATTATACCAGCAAAAAATCAAAGTGGCTCAACACTACATAATTCATTTTATTTGAGGATGGATTATCTCCTTGTGAAATGATCCCGTTCTCTTAAAAAACAAAACCAAAAAAAAATATTTTTTTAACTGGAGGGATCTAGATAAGACAAAACAAATTTAGTTAATGATTGAATTATAAAACTCGAATTTAAAGAACAACTGTAAGACTACCAATACCCTTTTCTTTGCTTTTGGTTTACTAGAACCCAAGTACCTTCTCTGAAAGAGTAAGGATTTTTTTGGACTGGTCTAGCAAATTAATTTATTTTAGTCCAGTTATAGCCCTCATAATTACTGACAAAGGAAAAACGATCACCTTGAAATGAAAGGAAAACAAAAGGAAAGAGGTTGTGGGTTCCATGGAAAAAATCTATTTCTTAATAACCTTTATTCCTTGTAAAGTTAAGCTTCTAAAGTTGTGTGCATCTTGGAAGGTGCAAAGATATGGTATAAACTTAGCATATTTTCCTAGAACTCTGTAAATGAAAGATATTGGGGAAAATCACATCATTTTCACATTAAAACAGATATATATTATGGAGTAGAATGCAAAATTCACATGAATTTTTAAAAAAAACAGATGACTTCAAAGAAATTTCACACTTGGAGCAGATCCCTAGGAGTACATGTTCAATCTTCTCTTCCATTAGATCCCTAATCTTTGGTAGGAAAAGTTTATGAAGCATTGCCTGAAGAATGAGAGAGTGGTATTGGTTTGGTTTGGGTTCCTCTGTTTATTTATTTATTTATTTAGTTAGTTATTATTGTGAGGAGAAGGGGAGGCAAGCAGGCAGGGTGAGAGGAAGGAAAGTGCATCACTTTCTTCTAAACAGATATTCTCATGGCGCTGATGAAGTTCGGAAGCAAACTGTATAATGTAACTTTATTACCAGTAACATTAATAAAATAACATTGCTGTAGTCATTTTATTCTATGTTAAGTGATAAATCTGCAGGTCCTTTCATTCATGTTTGACATACCAATGAGTCTTTAGAGAGAACAAATGGCCACTACAGAGACTCTGATGCCTTTAAAGCGTTGAAAATATTTTTGATAAACCACAATTACCTTTATTCCAATAATTAATTTTAAAGATTATATATGTGTGTGTATAAATGAATTTTTATGTTATATATATATATTATATAAAACATTGCTGGTTTACTAGACATATTTGATAAATCCTTTATTATTATTATTTTTCTCCTGTAGCTATCACTTCAACTTTCGGCTGTAAGGATTTTTACAGTTTGATTTAAAACCTTTACTGTTTTATAGGTCAGCTCCAGGGATTAAACCAAAAGGGTTGGTAAAGTTTAATTAAAACTATTCCATTCGGTAGGGGAAAAATTATATTAATGTGTTTGAAGGCACTATTAATCCTAAGGTTTTGCATAAATCCAAACTGGGTTTTACTTCAGTGAAATTAGTGCCATCCTACAAGATAGAAGCTTGTTAAGTTTCCTGTGAACAGAGTTAATTTCTTATGAATTAAATAAATTATTTAAAATTTTAATAACCAACTCTACCTTTTGATATCTGCCATGCTTCCATGTCATATTAGTAACTGGTTAGCTATTTATTCATTCTGATTTCTTCACAGGATTAATAATGATAAAAGTTCAAATTAAAGGAAGTGTTGTAAGGAAAAATAAACGAACTAAAGAAGGAAAAAGAACAAAATAAAAGAGTAAAAATGTTGAGGGAATGAAAATAAACAAAACACTTTCAGAAACTCCAGAGTTGATAGAACCTTCAGAGATTATCTAGTCCCTGATGAAAGGGACCCAAGATGGCATTTAGTCCAAATTCATCATTTTACAGTTGAGGAAAATGAGATCCAGAATGATGAAGGACTTGCCCAAGATCACACAGCTGGATGGCAGAGTCAATGTACGTTTGCAGACCTTGTCTAGAGTTATTTCATTATATATATTTCAGCTACAGTTTTACTTCCTTTGTGGTCTAAAATATGCAACAGAGATTCATGCTTATGTATTAGAAAACATATAGAAAGTAAATGCTGACCAAATAAAAAAACTTACTGGAAATATAAATGCTACTTCATCTATGTAGTTGTCCATAATCCCTTTAACCCCATTTTGGCAGAATTAACCTATTCTTCTGTGTTACAGCAGCACTTTAGGCTTAATAGTTATATAGCACATACGACATTTGCATTTTTCTTTGTATGCTTCTATCTCTGTCTCCTAGATTGAGTTTCTTAGTGGCAAGGACTATGTCCTATTTGTCCTTACAATCTCAGTGCCAGCACAACATCTCAGACAGGAGGAAGTACTCAATAAGTGCTTATTAAGTTTAATAATTGTGTATCATTTTAGTACAGCAGGCATATTTCAAAATAAGACATTGTGCAGAGTAGAGAAATAGAGAATACCAACCTGAAAATTACTGTTCCCTGTAAATAAGGGAGGAGAAACCGGATAAGTTAGAATAAGGAGGGCACTAGACTTAACAATGTTTCCTGGCTCATATTTTACTGTTTCAAGGAAAAAGTTAAAATTGGAAACAATCAAGTTAATAATAGAGGCGACCTAAGCATATGGAGGTCACCAAATCATGAAGGTTTCTAGTGAACAGTAAGGACTAAGTCTCATAGAACCTAATGGGAGCCGACTGTCTCAGTGCAATATGCAACTAATGGCTGAAACGTTTGCTAACTTTTCTTCTAAAGCCTGAAAAAATTACTTTCCTATTGTCTATTGTTAGTTTTACTTAAAAGTCTTTGAGATTTTTCTATAATCTATGGAACAAAATCCTACTGTTTTTAGAGCATTTAACTTATACTGACTTATAGGACCTAAGATGTAAGAAGGTGTTAAATTGTAGGATTTCCTAACAGATTTAAACTTTGAGTTTTTAGAAGCACAGAATGATAATATACCAGTGTGGCAAAATGTCAGTAGAATTGACTTTACTTAAATGTTAGCAATCTGAGTAAAGCTGAGGACACGTACCACTACATCATTTTAATAAAAAGGTTAAATTGTTCAGCTTCCTTTGGACTTTTTTGTATATACTGTTTAAAATAAGAAACAGTTTTTGCTGAACGAATTCATTCTATCATATCAACACCATAAATATGTCATAAAATTTAATGGAGTATCATTAAGTTTTAGGGAATCAAATACATACTCATATTTATTTACATAAAATTTTTCAGTTTTTTATACTTTTTTCTTCCTTACTGTCACCTAATTTTTAAAAGCAAAGTAAGTGTCTTTAAAATAAGAGAAATAATAAGAGGTTCAAAATATGCATTTTCAAAAAGATTTTTGGTATAGTAGGAACACTTAATATGAGATCTACCCTCTAAGAAATTTTTAAATGTGCAATACATTATTGTTGATTATAGGTGCAGTGTTGTATAGCAGATCTATAGAGATTATTTATCAGTCAAAAAAGATGAATAAGCTCTAGAAAATAATTTTAATGTTAAATGTCAAAAGGACTTAGGACAGAAAGTCATATTTTCTTCTTGCTGGTCAGTAATCTAGTCATTACCGTCCAGGGCTTTCAATTAATAACATGTAAACCCTCTAATTCATTTTCCTTTCTAGAGGAAACTATAGGGTGAAAACATTAATGTCTTCAGGTAGCAGGGGGGGATCATGGCCATTTGGATTTGAGTCAATTGTTTCAACCTAAATCAATGATTTCTTATGGACTTATATACGCATTTGTCAGGGTACCATAGCTTTTGCCTCCCGGAATCTTTTTTGTCTGGAGAATAGTATGCATAGCTTATCTGTATCAGACTGTTACCCTACCTATCTCAGAGTCCTGGTTCTGTGCTTTTTCCCAACTGAGATGCCACCTCCCTTTCTCAGCCCTTTTGAATCCCATGTATCTCTTTGAAGGCCCAGCTTAAATCCCACCCCTCTATAAAAAGGCTTCCCCAACAGTTCAAGTTTTCAATGGTTTCTCACTTCCCTCCTCTACCATAGTACTTATTTGAACCTCTTTGTTTGGTACCTGATCCTGTATTCTCTTGCATTACAATATGAGGGTTTCTGTGTTATGGCTGCATCCTGGCATGATGCTTTCTTAATAATGTATGATATTATTAGTTTGCTTTTTCAGGGTAAAACAGAACTCAGTGTTGCCATAGTAGATTCAGTTCAGTGAATGCTTATTAAATATGAACCTGATCCTAGCTGCTGTCTTTATTTAACCTCACAATGAAAGTTTCTGGGTACTTGGATTAACTAAAATATATTTGCAGGTATTTAATTTCAATATCTTACCCATTAAGCAACAAGTAGAAAACCAGTTCTTTAAAGAGTACTCTTTAAAAGTGGTTGTTTAAGGCAAAAATACTCCTACTCCATGGTGTTAGGAATCATTATGTAGTTACTGTTGAGGTGGGTTAGTGACTGGAAGGGAGTATGTAAGGGCTTCTGGGGTGCTGGTCATGTTTTATTTCTTGATCTGAAGGCTGGTTACATGGATGTGTTTAGTTTGTGAAAATTCATTTAGCTGGTCACTTACGTGCACTTTTCTAAATGTGTATTTTACTTCAACAAAGTATTTTTTAAGAGCCAGTCATTCAATTTTTTTAAACGTGTAATGATATTTTATTATAAATAATTAATACAGTATATAAAATTATACATATAAATAATTATATATAAATTAATAGTTATTATCTGACACGATTATAAATCATTTCTGTTTTCCAGCAAGTTGTATGTAACTTAAGGATTTTTGTCAAAGCATCTTTTAGTCTAAGAGTGGATGAGTGCACTTTCTTTAAAAACAAACAAACAAAACAGAACAGAGAAAAGGACCCACCAACCACATTATATACTATGTGAAGATCAGGGTGATCTTTACTGTAGTTGTTATCAATAGTATGCTGTCTTGTATATCATTGAATCCTAACATGTCCTCAGCACATACTGAGTTAAAATTTTCACGAAGAACCTGTCACTGCTGTCATTTTTTTATTTTTGTATCTTTGTTTCAGCGTCAGGAAATAGAGAATGTGGGAATATTGGTCAGTTTCATCTCATTGTGGATTCAAGCTAGTTAGTTAAAAAGTGAATATTCATACATCAAGTGTTCTAATTTGATGGACTCCTGAAGTAAAACACATAGGGACATGTTTGATGCAAGAGGTTAAAGGACTGATGTTGAGTAATATTGTCAAGGTGGAGAGGGGAGAGTAAGGGAAGATGGAAGAATGACAGTAATAAAGAAATAACTAGCTTTTTGCTGCCACAGCAGAATCATAAGAAAAGGTGGATTGTGCCCTGAGTGGAAACTCCTTCTACCAAAATAGGTGGAAACCCGCAATCAACTTGATTACCATTACTGCACTTTTCACCACTACCAATCCCTCGGATGTATTCATCAATGAGGATAAGGCTGGTTTAGAAATGTAGTGGTTAGGGATATGCGGAGAGTACCAGAACAGTATCAGAGCTACCTGAGCAATTGCCTCTATTCTCCACTTTTTACACATTTCAAACATGGCTCAAACACAAGAACGAAGTCATAGGCAGTACCACTGCTATTGTGATTTCTTGAAACTAACTGGGATCTTTTGCTGGAATTTGGGTCCTATGAGTTGACGAGGCAAATTTAGTAAATAGCAAATATAACATTTCCTTGTGCCAATTTTCTGTGACCCAGACACCTTAGCAATATTTCCATGTAAAACAGTTAGAAGGAGCTTGCATTTTTATTTGAAGATTTATTGAAGTAGTAAGGAGAAAACTCTGACTCCTATTAGAAGCTAATAGCTCTGTGGCAAAGGATTCTCATATAGTCATATCTGAAAGAAACGTGTAGTAGAAATAATATGTCCAGGGATGAGAATCATAACATACGCATTCTAGTTTCAACTTTGTCACCAGCTACTTGTTTTATCATAGTTTGGTCACCTAACCTCTCAGTGCCTGTTTCCTCATTTACACAACAGTATTTCTTAATTTGAAAAATAGAGATGGTGATATTTAGCCTACTTATCCCTCGAGGTGATTGTGATAATAAAATTAGATATTAAATGTGGAAATGCCTTAAGAAAAATATGTTATATATAAAAATAATGGATTATTATTCAAGGATATTAATTCCAGTTGATTTTGATCAGGTTTTTCTTTATGTTCAGTCCCATTTTTAAAATGGTCAAAATTCAGTTATAAATTATAAAGCTTTCTGAAACAATGTATGATGTCATTAATTTTATTATTATTTTTTGCACATCCTTATACTCTTGTCTATTATGGAGCTTTTAGACATAAGAATCTACAAACATAATCAAAGGCTTATCTTAACTTGAATGTCATCTCTACACTTCGATGGAAAAATCATTGTCCCACATTCAAGGGTTGATTGTAAAAGTTCCAATATCCTATTTTGTTAGGTTATCTTTGTCCATAGCATGTATAAACATGGAAGAAAAGAAAAAGCATATAGTATTTACTTGGATAATATAAGTAATTGATTATAAAAGTTTAGGGGAAAATAAAAAGGTGTGAATTTAAAAGATTATTATAATAACTAATGCAAATGGTAATAAAGCCCTTTCTTTTATGTGTATTTTAAAGGAGTGAATTTTGCTTGCATTTGTAGCAGAAAACCCAAAGCTAATGTTTATGCCATTTCTTAACTTAATTATGCATTTTCTGATATTTAATAATGATAATAATAACCACTACCATTTATAAAGAGCTTACTAAGTGCCAGGCACTATTTTAGGCTTTATTTTATAGTAAAGGAGATTGAGGCTCAAAAAAGTCATGTAACGTGCTCAAGATCACACAATTAATAAGAGCTAAGATTTTGTCTACTCCTACATCTCTTGTTCTTTCCACCGTAACAACACTGAGAGTAACATCAAAAAACATAATTGAAAAGATAAAAAAAATGAAAATTTTGTCCATGATTTACCAATATAAACATTGGTAAATTATATATTTAAATGAGAATATTAATTATTATAATGACAATCATCGTGCAAATACAAACATTGCTTTGCTCTAAAACTAGACTATAAAATATATAAAAGTGGTATCATTAGGATTTAAAGTACCATTCAACTGATTTTTTTTTTTCTCTACATGTCCACAGAGAATAGCAACACACTGTATAATGATAAACAAAGAAATATCTCCATCGCCCACCCTTCTCGATGGGACTGTTGTTCAACTAAGAACATTTTTATTTAACACTACTAGTATAGGGACCTGCAGTCACTAAGTGGCACATTTGTATCCCTTGTTTTAAATACATCAGTTTTCTTCAGTTAGCTATTCTGTAAAGCATGAAGTGTATGTATGCTTTAAATTAATTTGTACATTTATTCATGTATCTTTTACTATTATAAATCACACTAAGTGTTCTTTGGAAAAATATGAGTTGTCTCAAACATTTCTATTAATTACCTCAATTGATATCCCAGCTTACTTAGAAATTCATTAGACATGATTCTTAACCCTTAAATGGGCAAATAGCACATGGATAAAATGTTCTTAGAGGAAAGATACACCAAAAATGTTCAGCCCCACCAGTAACAGAAGAAATACGCATAAAACAAGATAGAAGCTTCAGCTACCAAGTTGACAAAGGTTAAAACAAACAAACAAACTATATTATATACTCAGTGCTGGCATAGGTGGTATAGGGGAAATACCTATACCTGATGCATTAAATGTATGTTCAAGATACCTTCAACCTTTTGGAAAGCAAAATGTAGCAAGAATCTCTAATTAATTGTAAACCTTTAGTGTGTCCTAAGAAGGTGATCAGAAATGGGCAGCAAGATTTATGCACAATAATTTCATCACAACATTATTTATAACAGTGAAAAACTGGAAATATCCCAAATGGCAAAGAATTAAGGGAAATAATAAAATGAATCCCAGCCTGTACATATAGTGTAATATATTTTGATAAAATCAAGGCTTCAAAGAACTTTAATGACATGGTAAATGCAAATACTGAAATAAATTTAAATTATATACAGTAAGATTCAGATTTTTGTCTTAATCATAATATTCTTAACAGTTATATTAGCTAGCAGTAGTATTTTTTATTTCCTGTATTTTATATGTGCTATATGCAGTGGATTTTCATTATTTGCCTTAGTTATGTTTGGTAAAGTTATCATAAACACTAATGTAGTGAATACTGAACCACTGCTAGGAGAAATAAAGGGTTAGGTTCCTGTGAGCCTCTAGTCACAACGCTTTTATCAACTGACCAATACATAACCTTGTTTTATGTGTGTTTATGTTTAAAGAGACCTTATTTAATACATGTTATTAATCCATTAAAAGTGAACTCAGACAGCCAACAGCACTATAACTCATGCTTGAACAAAGCCTATCTAGTGCATATATTTTCTCTATAATGCACATCGCTGCCTTTTTGCACTTAGGAACACTAGATAGCTCTTCAGAACTATACTTGGGGATCATTTTAAACAACAAAATCACCAAAAACAAAAAATCACGAAAATGAAAAAACATGGCACTCAATAGACTGCAAAAAAGGGCACTTGCTTACAGTATGAAATCTGAAACAAGAAGGCAGAGCATTACCTTGATCAACCTCATGTGGGAACAGGGTTCTGAGACAACTCAAATTTTTCACCACTCCGCACATGTATGCACATGTATGCATATCTGTGAATGACCACAAAATCACTGCAAGTATCGATTGAGATTATAGGTAGATTTTAGCAAGTAGGCAAACTTGTAAATATGGAATTTACAAATAATGAGGATTGACTGTATTTATAATCATAAAATCATTTTAAGATATAACTCATTGTACAATTCATTCATTCATTCACTCACTTCCTGAACAAATAATTATTGAGCACCTATCACATGCCTAGCACCATTCTAGACATGTGGGCTACAGTAGTGAATGAAACAAAGTTCTTATTTTCATGGGAGAAATAGAAAAATATACAATATAATCCCTTTTAGTCATAAATGTTATGAAGAAAAATAAAGCAAGGTAAGAGAATAGAGAAATGATAGAGTGCGCTATATTCCATATGGTCATCAAGTAAGCCCCTTTGAGGAGATGAAGTTTGACCAGAAACTTGATTAAACTGAAGTAACAAGTCATGTTCATATCTTGGTGAAGGACATTCCAAGCAATGGAAACAGCAAATGCAAAAGGCCCTGAGTCTTGTATGTGTTTACTGTATTTGAGGGAGAATAAGAGAGCAGTGTGGCTACAGCAAGGTGAATGAGAGGGAGAATGACTTGGAAAGAGGTTGGGGGTGTAGCCAGGGACAAGATCACACATGACCTTGTTGACCCTGGGATGGACTTTGGATTTTATTCACTTTGATGGAGAACTATTAGCAGGTTGAGAGTATGAGAATAATAAGATCTGACTTAAGTTTCAAAGAATCATTCAAGCAGCTTTGTAGAAAAATGGATTGCAGTAGGGCAAGAGTAGAGGGACATGAGGAGGTTACTGAAGTAGACCAATTGAGGAAAGATGTTAGAATGGATTATGGTGGTGACAGTGATAGAGGTTATGAGAAATAGACTTCTTATTTAAAGATAAAGCCAACTGCATTTGCTGATAAATAAGATGTGGAATATGACAGTAGGACTTCTTTGACAATGACTCCAAAGGTTTTCAACAGAGCAACTGAAAAAGAATGAAAGATTTGCCATCAGTTGAAATGGGGAAGATTGTGGAAGAACCAGGTTTGGGAGTTGGTAGTATCAGGAGTTCAGTTTTGGACATACTGCATTTTAGATGCCTATTAGATGTTATAATGGAGATGTCAAGCAGGCATTTGGATATAAGGGCTGGAGACAGACATTTGAGAGTCGTCAGCACATAGATAGTACTTAAATCCTTGTGAATGGATAAGATCACCAAGAGAGTGTAGCTAGAGAAGAGAAGAGGCTGAAATATTGAAGCCTCAGTCTAGGAATGCAGGTAACCTATAAAGTGCTTTTTAAGGAATTAGAAGAAGGGCACCCATCTGAGATGGCACAAATTCCTTGCCTTGGGCGCTTCCAGGTGTAATTTGATTGAAAATGGGAAGAGTAATGAGGTACAACTTTTAAGTATGCTTTACTAAACCAGTACACCAGATATTGTTCTGTTATACATAGTGCATATTGTTCATATTATCTATGAAGGAGCCTTTGTTTTAAAGAAAAACTACAAATGTATACATGCACGCATGCATGTACATTTATATGTGTGTATATATACATGTACATACACATATGACGGGTCTCCAAGAAGCTCATGGAAAGATTCGTATTATCTTTTAATTGGATTTTTCCATGAGCTTTTTGAAGTACCCTTGTATATAAAAAATAGCCCTGAAAATTACCTACTTCTCTCTAAAAACTCTTGATCATTGCAAAACTCCTTACATAGTTATTTGGAGGTTAAAATATTATGCAGTGTTCTGGAATTTAGAGGATATGCAAGTGTGCTGCTCACCATATTTTTTAATGTTAAAAGTCTATACAACATACATTGAAAATATCTACTTGTATGCAGCAGTTTTCTTGTTTTTGTTTTTTAAGAAGGAAGACTGATGTATGTGTCTGGTTTTGATTATATTTGCATACACTGAAATATAATTATTCTTAAGAGAATTAAAACAGGTAATTTCAGGAAGTAGATGCAGTTTAAACATGCGTACAGATCAAGTGGATAGTAAACAAGGGTTTTGTGGTGATGATTGACATAACATCTTCCAAGGCCTGACAACACTGCTACTTGGCAGTGAGCAGCACACCCCTGACACATTTGCATTGCTAGCAATAAAGTTAGACTAATGTTTTTTCTGAAATAAGTAAACCAAACACCAGCCCAGCTAATTGCTTTACTTGGGAAATGCTGTTTACCAAAATAAAGCCAAGAAAAGTGAAATTTCAGTGTGTGCCTTATAAACTCCATCTGCATGTAGATAACCAACTAATCTTGAATTACAGTTGGTCCAGCAGCAGAAGTATTATATGGTTTATATAGTCCTCTCCTTGATTGAAGTACACTCGTATATATAAAATAGCCTTTCCAGGAAAGGACTATATAAAAGTCATCACTGATATTTCAACTTTTCTCTCTTTGACTGTTTTATAAAAGCAACAATGTAGGTTACAGAATTCTCCATACTGTCCTATTGAATAAATGAATAAATAATCAGCATGGAATTAACGTCCAGAAAGAAACATACATACTGCTTAGCCTTGAAAGAGTTTTTCTTTTTAAATGGTTTATAGACAACAATTTTAACTCTTTCATTACATAGTCAAATCTTATTTTGTGTAAATCTTCCATGATCTAGAATCTCCCTTTTTAGTAGCTGAGGAGCCATAGCAGTGAGACTAGAAAGGAGAAGAAAGATTCTGGAAAAACGAAGGACTTAAATATGTATTGGATTTGGGGTGTGATATAAGTGTTAGATGAAGTAAACACAAAGGGGGGAAAATTGCAAAGACAAGAGAAATAATACTTGTATGAAGATATTGCACCTAAACAATATATGTAATAATTTGAAATTACCTGTATCTGTCTTTCTAACCACACATGATTCCCTGAATGGATTTCATTTCCAGTATCAGCACTGTCATACTACTAGTACTCAAAGTAAAATAAAAGTTCTAGAATTAGCTGTAATTTCAAATTCAGTATCATCAATTAAACTTGGAAGGAAGTATAAAGAAAAGAAGTGGTTTTTCAGCCTGACCAAATTTCAAAACAAAGTGGATAGCAAGGTCAAACAATTAACATATTTGTATTTTGTGTTCTATCTATATTTCTGTTCTCAAAACTAATTATGTGTCTAAGATTTACTGTCATTTGAAGTGGTTAGCACATAAAAGAATATGCTGAGCCTTATTGTGATGTTAAATGCTTGGGAAGTTCAAATATTTTCTATGGATATTAATCAAGGTAGAATTGCTTCTCTCTAAACAAGATATTGTACAAAGTAAAATCATGGTCGCAGTTTATTATATGTGAAAAGGAACGTATATCTATAAACAGCTTTTTTGCTTGCTTTTCTAAGAAGCATAATTGATTAATCATCTTCATTTTATTGTCTTACTCTGGTATTCTATGGTCTTAAAAAATGGGAAATGATTGTGATTAATGAAGCTATTGGCAAGATGACATTTAAGACCATATTCACATTTCAATGTTATATCGTTTAAATTATAAGAAAATATCTGAGATCGGAGGAAACATAAAGTTCTATCTCCCATAAGTAGTTTCCAAATTCTGCTAGAAACAGTTAATGTTAGTTAGATCAATTCTGTTTCATTCTCCAGATTCTTGAATTCTGTTTGTGCTAACTGGACTTCAGGGCGGGTATGTAGAGACAAGAGCAGCAACGCTGTCACTCCTCAACAGTGCTTATTGCCAGCTATCTAAGTATGCAATGTGTGTGCGGCCATGAGTGGTTGACTACTGTAAGGCCTCAGTTAAAAAATAGTGACTCTAACTATTGCTTTTGCTAGAGCTTTTTCACTTAAGTGCTTGGTTTGCTCTGCTTTTTAAAATTGTTTGGGGAGGGGAGGGGAACAAGTGCTAATTAAACTGTTATGGAACAACGTTATCCTCTTTGGTTTTATACTGACAATTCTAACATAGAGTCACATTAACAGGCGTTGTAAATCAGAAGTTGCTGGGCCCTTTATTATTTCTCCAAATTCATTGAAAAAGTCCATTCTCAGGAATATTAAAAATGCAAAGCAAGGCCAGACAAAAATAACATTTACTTCATGAAAGTTTTATTAGCAGTTTCACTAGCTGAAGATAAAGGAAAAAATGGTTCACAGGGAGTCATATGAGATATTAATATATACAGATTTTTAAAAACAAAACACAGAAGTCTGAAAAACCACCAAGTACTGCTGTGGAAGGAATACAGAATTATATGGATTTCAAATGTGTTGAAAAATGGCTTAAATGTACTGAGCTGTTCAGAGCCCTTGGCTTTTACTTTTTATGTGAGTTATATCTGAACAAGGATTTTATTATAGTCAATATTGTTCATGCTGCTATAGTTAAGGTTGTCAGCATTTCCATTACAAACCCACTATTTCAGTTGGGGTTCATAATTCAGCTTTAGAAGTCACCCTGGGCTAAAGGTTGGCATCTGTATTTTCAACCTACGGGGGTAGTGATGGCTGTGATTGTGATTAAATATGTAGTAAACATTCAAATTAACTTATACTACCTTTTGCGTTATAAAATATTTTTATGGAATAATGTATTGTGGTTCCTTAATTATAGAAGCTGTCTGACAAATGTTAGCTCTGTCAATATAACTGATGAACATAGTTAAAGAAAACTTTTTTTCAATCTAATTAGTCTTTGTAGCCAAGAAACTCTGAACTTGCCTTGAAGCCTTGAGCTAAAATGCTTTTTCTGCTACCAATTGAGTAATGGCTTCTAAAAGGCACTCCATAATGTATTAACATTACAGCCAAACAACTGGTTAATTCTGTCCAAAGATTAGTGAGTGCCCTGGACATTGAAAGGTTAAACTGACAGTTTGAAAATTTGTATATATCCATAGCTGCATATACATGTAGCAAGCAGATTTTTTACAATGGAAATCTGTTTCTTTTGAGTTAATCTAACTTTTCTGGTTGCAAAATTAATGATTATTTTTCCTAGTTATAAAAACTAAAATCTTTTAGATTACTTAGAAATATAGAAAAATTAAACATAAAAAGAATAAAATAAATTACCTATAATCTCTCAAATAGGTAGTAACCACTGGTAATATGCTGGTGTATATCCTTCTAATCTTTATACTCTGCACACACACAGATACATGTACTGCAAAATCGAGATTATAAATTAAATCACAATCTGATATTTCTTACTATGTAAGAGAGCACAAGATTGTCATTAAATATTTTTAAAAATATTTTTATTTCCTTGGTGCCTAGTATTCCACTGTATGAGAGTACTGAACTAACTTATCACCTACTGTCATGGATTTTGAAATCTGTTTAATGATTTATCCTCACTTACTTTGCTTTACTTACTTTAGAATAAAAATCTGATGAAACCTTTCAGCAGCTAGAGTTTGCTCAGGATCTTGGTCATATGTCTGCCACTAGCCATTTTTCAGGTACACTAGTTATTATATCCCCCAAATATTAACAGTTTGTTAATTGGGAAAAAATTATTAAAAATACAGGATTTATTACATATTGATCACATAGAGATACTATATACCAAATGCATCTTGTTGGTATTGTTACACATTGATGCTTTTAGTCTAAATAGAATAGAATTTAAATATTAGTAAATTTTCAACCAATGGAATGGTCATTTCCTTTGAATTCCTATTTTTAACTTGAAGAGTAGGTAGGCAAGGGAAACCTTTGATGCAAATAACATTTCTCCCTTTAAGTTGTTTGTTTTGGGGCGGGTGGGGGGTATAAGGTGGAGGGAATAGGATATCATTTAATGTAACATAGAGTTCTGTGATCAGAAAGACCTAGGTTTGAATCTCAACTCTGCTTTCTAGCTATATATGATTTTAGGCAAGGATCATAATCTATGTGAGCCTTAATTTTCTCTTCCTTAAGATGTAAATAATACCTGTCTCACAATGTTGTAAATATTAAATGGATAATTATACAAGGATTTATTGCACTAATATGCATTGAGCACTTACTATACTTCAGGCAGTGCACTTAGGAATGTCACAGTGGACTAGACAGATATAGTCCATGCCCTCATGAAGCTTATAGTCTCATGCTCTCATAGACAAACTAGTAGGTACATAATGTATACTCATGAATTGTGATAAGTGCCATGAAAGGATATGACAGGTGCTCCTATTTTAGTTTGGGTGGGTCGATGAACGTTCCTTAAGGATTGGACATTTAGGATTTCCAGGTAGGGGGAATAACAAGGACAGTGGCTTCAAGGCTGAAAGAGTTTAACATGTTTTAGGACCTGAAAAGCAAATATGGCTAAAGAATAGCCTGGAAAGGGAAGAGTGGCATAAGATGAGGCTGGAAAGACGCACCAGAGCTAGGTCATGGTAGAACTGAATGCCTAGCAAAGTGCTTCCCAGAGAAGAGGCTCATAATAAATATGCACATTTCATTCCTTGTGGGCTTCAGAAATGAAGCATTCTTTGCCAAGAGTTTTTTTGTGTGTGCGTTCAAGTTATCTGATTTTCTAGGTCGTGTAAATGTTCCCCCTGCAGTTTCATGATTATCTTAAATGAGGTCAGCCTCGGTTACTTCCGATTCCTGGGTAGGTACCCCTTTTTCTTTTCTCTAGCCCCTCTTACCCTTACTGCTCCCCTCCATGCCATCTCATTTACAATCTGTCTGTACTGCTCAACTTTATTTTGGCTTTTCCATTCTGCCATATTTCCCTTTCACTAGCCAATTATATGGCTATCCTCCTCAACCTGGATTTATCTCTTTTTTTTCTGATTCTTTGTGACTCATGATTAGAGTTCATAATACAAATACCGTGAATCAGTGAGAGGTCAATAAAACAGTAAGACTTGCAAGAAAAAATTTCTCAGTACTGTGAATTCTTAAGACTAAATCTTCCTCCTAGAAAGGTTACCTACTCTCCATGGAACTAATAAATAAACCTTGTACCAACTTATGCCAGTAAAAATAGGTCGATTACAGTAACCAACAGAATTCATTTGTCAAAAGAGAGTGAGAAAGAAAGGGGCAAAATTTTAACAAGTTTATAACAAAAATAGCACTGGTGTTAGTGAAATGTTGAATCACAGACTACCAACTTATTGTGTATCTTTAGATGGAATACAGAAGACTTAACGAAAAAAGGTATACAGCATAGACAGGAAGTGCATGTGCCTATAAGCACAGGAATACATAATTTGGGTGTATGTTCTATGTGTACATGTGAATGTTTTTATTACTGGCCATAATTAATCCTAAAGTACCAATTTTGGTTGACTAGACTTGTCTTAAATAGTAGCTTCACAAGTTTAAAATATCATTACTAAGTATTATTATCAGTAAGTCATGTTTAATATGCAACCATTATGTTTGGTCTAAAAAATAAAAAGGAGTATATTTCTAGTAATTGTTAATGTTTGATTTAAATACTGTTTTTGTGTATTTATTTTTCTAGAAAGAGAAATCTTTAAAAAATTAGTTAGTGACATTTGGGATTTCAAAGTCTCCCTGCTAAATTTTTCTTAAATGTACCTGTCACACCTCTAGTACAATATTATATTATGGAAGTGGGCAAGAAAGAGTGTTTATTCATTCAGTGCACACAAATTCCATCATTGCTTTATTTTGACAAAATCCCCATGTCTTTAACATCATTGATCATGCTTTAATGCAAATATGATGATATGGAACTTAAAGAATGCCATCAAACATGGTTTCTTTATGAACATTTTTTTTAAAGATTGGTGGCATTAAAATATGAGCATAGAATTATAATTCAGTTAAATGAACATTGCCTGCTGTATATAATACTCTTTGCTGGATTCTGTAAGGTGACACAAATAAGAGTGAAATTGGGTCCCTGCCCTCCAGAGACTCAATCTAGTATGGTAGGTAGCTACATATATCTAAAAAAAAAAAAAATCAGAAGGAAGAACACTAATCTTTATTGAGATTTCACATTATAACAGGCTATCATGGTAAATGTTTTTTTTTTTTTTTTACATGTGTTGTCTCTTTTAAAATTTGTAAGACTCCTATGGAGTTTCTCTGTTTTTCAGGACAGGAACCAAATTCAGAAGAGTTAAGACATTTACCTAGAAGTCACATAGGCAGGATGTGAAGTCCGTACTGAATTTGTAAAACTACAGGGAATACACAGAGACCTAAAATTATAGATTCTTTAAACTATCACATTCTGGAACCAAGTTTTAAAGCCATAGGTTACCAGAACCACAGCACTAAACCTCAAGCAATATTGTCCTGAAATCTGTAATTACTCTATGTGATACTGATTATAGGATTTCAGTTAAGGTAGTAATGAATGTGAGACAGAGTTGTCAGAGGAGATAACACAAACTTCTCTATGAATATAGATATTGAGCAACAGAGAGAAATAAAAGTAAGACAAATAGTGTTGTTAAATATACAGGCAGAAGGGACAATTTATCTGCAGAAGGCAGTAACAGAATTGGCTTAATTGGTACATGGCTGGGTCTAGTTGGGTGGAGGTGATGGAACTATGTTATATAGGGCTTGAAAAGTTAAATTGAGTTTAGATTCATGCATTAAGATTAGGTAGTCATTATCTAACCCTAAGCAGGAGAATGGTTTAATGAAAGTTCTATTCTGGGAAAATTATTCCAGGGCTGGTACCAAAATATCTCTGAAAGGTGAGTAGTAGATGGAAGTACATTGCATTTCAATCTTTCTCGAAAATTTACCCTTATTGATAAAGAGAGCCTGTCTTGTTATACCTCTATTTTAGTTAAGCATCCAGGGTTTTAGCATTTTGTTAAACTTCTCAATTTTGAGGACTCATATTATTCTTTAGTTCTATAACACCTTAGTCTCTTTATGTGCAATTCTTGTAAGATTTATTTGCAACTTTCTCATACTGTCCTTTTGCATTTAACTTTTCCTTCTAATATCCATCTCTTAATATACCTTTTTATTATCCCTTTCTTATATCACTTCTTAATAGCTCTTCTGGGTATTTATTCTTAATATCTCTTAATATCACCTTAATATTATCATTTTCCTTGGACTTATCTTCCAATTCACTAATTCTCTCTTTAGCTGTATCTAGTAGACTTTTCAAGTCATCTGTTGAGAAGCAGTATAGTGTGGTGATTAAAAACCTGACTTTCTGAAAAGAGTCATTTAATTTTTTTGAAGTTTCATTATTGCCATCCTCTTTATTTCTCCCTAAGTAAAGAGTAACACCATAGGAAGAGAAATAGAGAAGAAATACACTGTGTAGCTGCAGAATTTTTCTTATAGCATGTAATATTCAATAAATTCATTATCAATTTAAACACATCCTTTAGAATAGATTTTTGTGTGTTTAGTTTGAATAAACTCATGGTAGAAAGATAGCCATTAAAGAGAATATCAAGGATTAGCACTAAGCACTAATAGTAGAAAAATGTATGAAGAGAGATATTTTATAGTGCTTTACCATTTCCGATATCATTTTACATATGTGCATTGTTTCGATACTCATAAAAACGTGTGAGGTTGGCATGTAACAAATGAGGAAACTAAAGGTCACAGACTTTAGGGAACTTTCTCAGACCCACTAAATTAATAAAAATATAGAGACAAGATTAAAAAAAAACATTAAAAAAAAAAAAACCCTGACTTTCTAGATTCAAGTTCATTCTCTATCACTTACTACCAGGGTGATGCAGGACTAGTTTCTTAACCTTTCTGTGCCACAGTTTCATCATTTGTAAAACAGGGATAAGAACAGCATCTATCTCATAGGTTTATTTTAGTATTAAATGAGTGAATATACAGAATGAGATTAGTATGGTACCTGCCATAAGTAAACAATAAATTTTTCTATTTTTATTATTTAGGTTTTATTATTTTAGTATCTATATTTTCCATTATGGATATGCTTGTTTCTTTTGTTCATTCATTTTTTTCTTTTTTTTTTTTTCCTCTCTTTTCTTTTTCTTGCTTTATGGTGCCCATTCCTTTGTTCATTTCTTGGATCATTTTGGACATATTTATTTCAAAATCCCCTCCTGATTATTCTGATATCTGTAGTTCCTAAGGTTTGAGTTTTGCACTTTGTTATCTCTGCTGACTTTGTATCAAAATGGTTTGTTTGTTTGAGTGATTAGTAATTTTTTACCGAAAGCTCACCTTCACCAGAAATTTTCTTTGGAATTTCCAAATACTCTGGGTTGTGGAGGTACCATATATGATGGTTTCTATTTTTCTGCCTCTGCTTAATTTTACCAGTTTTTATATTAATTTTTCTGTACAGGGTCCCCACACAGGTTGGTATGGCATGGTGTCCCGCTTTTCTACCTATAGCCTGACATGGTTAACTTTTTCCCTGCCACACCTTTCAGTAAGTGGCTGAAGTTATTCTAGACCTAGTGTTTCAGATAGGACCACCTTTCCAGGCTCCTAGCCTTACTCAGGCAGCTCAGTTCCAGCTCCTCATATACAAGAAGCTCGTGACATAAATTCTCTTATACAGATATTGAAACCCTACTCTCTAAGCTTATATTTAGTTCCAAATTCCTCTTAGCTTATTGTCTTTAGCTCCCCATCAGAGCTTTGGCTTTGAATTTCTGTTCTGTTTCTAGCTTCTAGGAATTTGTCATTCTTAATTTTGAGCCTTGCTTTTTTTCCTTAAATTTTATGCAAAGTAACTTGAACAATAGTAGTAGCTTTTCACATTAGCTTATTCTGCCATTTTGTTTGGTAGAATATTGTCAAGAATGACAATGTAAATTTACCAGTTATATTTCTTTACTTAGTAAAATGGCTGAATATATGTGTCAATTGATTCATAAGCCTTTTAAGATCTCTGATTTCAAACAAGTAAGGAAAATTCACTAAAATCAAGAATTTCTTGAAAATCTACTTTAATACATTTTTAAGGGCATTATTATGTTAATTCTGTTTCAAAGACATTCTCTGCTTTAAAGTACTTATAGTCTAGTTGGGGGCAAGGGATAAGTAAATGAAGTATAATGAAAGGAACTAAGTACCTTGTACTGACAGATTGCACAAGTGTACTTACACCTATAAATACTTAAGGCATTCCTATCTTTCTTACTTTCCAAAAAGAAATTATATAAGGGCCGGCCCGGTGGCGCACTTGGGAGCGTGGCGGCACTCCCACCAAGGGTTCGGATCCCATGTGGAGACCGGTTCCCGCTCACTGGCTGAACACGGTGCGGGCGCAACACCGAGGGTTGTGATCCCGTTGCCAGTCCCCGGTACGGGCGTGACACCGAGGGTTGCGATCCTGTTACCAGTCAGTAAAAAAGACAAAAAGGAAAAAAAAAAAAGAAATTATATAAAATCCCCCCCCCAAATATTTACATTGTCTGTCAACAAAAGTGAGGCAGACTTATGGTTCTGAGTGAACACTACCATTTTTTTCAATAAAAAAAAGGAGGGGGAGAGAGTGAATTGCCTTAGGTAAATTGAAATTGTCAACTCTGAGCCAAAGCAATGCATGAAATTTAGAAATGTGTCTTTTTACACATTGACTTTACTATTTTAACATGGATGACTTTTTTTTTTTTTTTTGGTTAGATTGGTGTTTTATTGGTCTGCAATATACATTGTAGTTAATTTTCGTGACCCTTTACCTGTAACATGGATGACTTTTAACTTTTTTCAAATGGTGTGTACCTATTATCAGCTTTGTCAATAAATTTCTTGCATCTTTGACCATTAATTCCTAGAAGTCTTTATTGTTACTTTCTTTGTTATTTAAGAATAAATTAAAATTATCTTATTTATGCTTTCACCTAGTAGTGTTTTACAACTTCTCTAAACATGAATGATAGGTTAGGATTTTATACAGTGAATGCTATAAAAGATGGTATATATATATACATCACAGGGTTTGTCATATGCCCCTCTGTCGAATATCTGCTCTCAAGATAACCCAAGGCATCACGAAAACAAAATGGAAACTGCAACAGAGGACCAAGAGAGACATATTTTAGGGTAAATAGTAAAGCAGGAGGAGGACACATTACATGCCTTGTATTTCATTCTTTCAACAACTGTGTATTGAATGCTGAATCCATGCCAAGGGTTATTCTGGGCACTGATCATACAGCATGATCAAGGTAGATGTGGCCACTGTCCCTCTCATGGGAGAGGCAGACAATTAATAACAATTATTTGGCTATAGACTTTAATATATGCTAGGAAAGAAAGATTGGGTGCAATAATGGATAATAATACTATGGGGGGGATGCAGGGGAGGGCTACTTCTGATAGTATGCTCAGAGTTGCCATTTAATGGGGACCTAAAGGCTGAGAAAGAGGTTGCAGTATTTTCTGTTGGCAGGGTTATTGGTTTCAAAAGAAGCATTACCGAAATAAGATTCTTTAAATCTTAACCTGTGAATTGTGCTTTTCTGTTTGTGAACATTTCATTTTGTATCCATTCTTTATACACTGATGCAATTTGAGAATAAATATGTATAGCAAGTATAGGCAACAAGCACAAGGTATTTGGCATAATTAAAACCGAAGCTCCTTGTAGGCCATCCCCTCCTCTCCTCGCTTATCTTTATTCTCTCTCTCTCTCTCTCTCTCTCTCTCTCTCTCTCTCTCTCTCTCTCTCTCTCTCTCTCACACACACACACACACACACACACACACACACACACACACACACACACACACACACCTTTTAGTATGTTAAATCTGTCTGCATATTGCTTGATTGTCCCTTCCTACATTTTAAGATAGATTTTAATACTGTGTGTTCTTTGAGAATAACCAAATAGATGTTAACATTATTTGTCATTGAACTCTAAATATTTGATTTGTTTTTCTCTTTCAAAACATGTACCAAAAATTTCTCTTTATACTAATTTTTGTTAATTGACTGTTACCTTCTGTATTTTATATTAAGTAATTATATAATATAGAAAAAAGACAAGATAGTGTTGCTGAATGCTGTTCTATGGCGAAAACAACCTTTGACGTTAATGCAATACATGCTACTGCTTATTAATGCCTTGAATATCTTTCTCTGATATATGAGTATATAATAATGTCAATAAAATGGTCAAGTTTGATAGCATTCTGATGCATTGAAGATGATGAAATAACTAAATGTTTCAGAAAGATTGAGAGATGTGGATATCCAGTTTTTGAAAGCTGGTTGGAATGTAATGCAGAAATGGACAAATTAAAATAAAAGCATAAATGCATAGGGCTTCAGGGGCCTTTGAATAGTATCTGACCCAACTCTCTTCCTTCTAGAAAAACTAGGAAAAAACTAGGCAAACAGTTGTTTTTTGGATTTTAAGTGTTAGTTAGTATAGACATTTTAACAATCATTACAAAGTATTTCGTGGTTATAGAAGAATACACACACACACACACACACACACACACACACACACACACACACACGATGTGAGGTATAAAGAATAATCATGAACTTACCACCCAACTGAAGAAGTAAAACTTTATCAGTACCTTACAGTGCCCTGTGTGGTGTTCTTAGATTCCATCTTCCTCCCCCAACTCCAAAGGTAACCACTGTCCTGAACTATGTGTCTATCATTTCTTTATGGATTTCCCATATAATATCTATTCCTAAACAATATATTTTCTACTTTCGCTCAGTATTGAACCTTTATATGAATGGAATAACATATGCATTATTCTGCAGTTAGGTTTTTTTTTTTTGCTCTAAACATTATGTTTCTGAGATTAGCTAAGGTTGGTGTGTGTGTATCTGAATTCCACTTCCCCTGCTACATGGCATTTCATTGGACGGATATACTGCAATTCACTTAGCTATTTTCCTGTCAGTGTATATGTGGTTGCCCCTTCCACCAAGTCTTTTGTTAATATAAACAAAGGTGACATGACCAATGTTTTCTTTGCCTCCTAATGCAGATGTGCAAGGATTTTCTTTTGGTAGCTATTCCCAAACTTTTGGATCTCAGAACACTCTTTACACTCTTAAGGACTGAGGACACCAAGAGCTTGTGTTTATGGGGATTAAATTAGAAATTAAAACTGAGATTGTTTTAAAACATAAGAATACACAAGTGCACATTTCGTTAGCCATCAAAGCGATGATATTATCAGATATCATGCAGGCTCTGGAAAATTGTAAACTCTTGCAGGAATGAGAGTGCAAAAGACAAATGATTTAGTATTATGAATGGAGTTTTGACCTCATGGACCTGGGGAAGGGACCTCAGAGACCCGTAGCTATCCCTAGAGCACACATTTGAGAACTACTGCTCCAGTGTAAATTTAGGATTAGAATTATCAGCTCATCGGTATATGTCTCTTCAGATTTACTAGGTAATAGTTTTTAAACACACTGCATTTTACTTATTACAATAGCGTTCATTGCAGAGAATTTAGGAAAGGCTTAAAAAAAAGAAATGTTTTCTGTGATCCAGTCATCCAGCCATGACCACTATTAATATTTTGGTTTATAGCTTTTGGGTTTATTTTTTTCCTGTGTATTTTTACAAGTTGCTTTTTAAACAAAAAATGAAAACACAGTATAGGCATGTGTACTATTATTTTCTTACACAGGAATATACCATATTTATCTTTTCTTTTCACAAAATATCTTTATGATTTTTAATGGTAGTGCAGCATTATATTATATAGTGTGGTTTATATGTAACCAATATCCTATTATTAGACATTTAGGTTATTTCCAGTTTTCATCAGTATTTTTTTAGAAAACATTGTAATGAATATGTGAATATTGTCTTTTATTGAAATTCTCTTAAAGATTTAGACTATTAGCCCACTGGGATATGTCCAGAAGAGAAATTTGATAGTGGTGAGTCTGCAAACCATGTCATGCAAAGATAGGGTGTAGGAAGAGTTGCTCCCATAGCAATAGCTGGAAGGGTTTCAGTAGAAGAGGAGAAATGTCCAGCAGCAGAAGGTAGTTGATATAGGAGGGGAGGGGTATCCACTGACAGGAAGAGTTCCCATCCATAGAAAAGATCTGGATAGAACTGCAGCAATTGTTTGTATGCATTACAATTTTTAAATCAGAAACTTTCCATATTTCATTGAATTGTAGGTCACATAATGTAAGTTACACCATATATCTTATAGATGCAAATATACACATTGTACTCATTCTAGAATCGAACACAACCCCATTTGTGTATGTACAAGTATATGTTTGTATTGTAGTTGAGGAACTTTAATTTGTTATACTGGTAGTTGACTGAATACAAGTTTGAAATACTTTCCTAGAATTAAAAAAATATTTTAAAATCAACTTGGAGAGGATTCTGTTTTCTGAAAAACAAATATAACTTAAGCATTTGCTCTTTTTTGACCTTAAACCTGTTGCTTTGCCTCCCACGGATTTGTCACCCCTCTTACCCTGGGTGATGGAGCTGCAAAAGGTTACTCAAAGCCCATCTCTTCTGAGCAGTGAGAAGCCCCGAAGGGGTTAATCTCCCAGAACCCTCAAGAACGAGGCATTCCTTCCATTTGGGAAATTAACCACGAATTGGGGTTCTCTTCCCGCATTTATTCTCCAGACCAGGAAGTTACAGGAAGAGAACATAGGTGGGGTTATAGTTTAAGAACATAGGCTGGTAACATTCAGTAAAACAAGCAATTTGCAAGAAGGTAAGTTGATCCACCAACAAACAGCTTATCCGTAGTAAATATTTTATTTTCTACATACTTCCTACAGCAATTTCTTTAGCATATTTAGACAGCATTCAAGCAGTTTTCTTAACATATCTAAAGAACAATCAGTAGGTTAAATAGTCAATAGTCATTCAAGCTGGAATCAAACAAACAACCTAAAACAGTCAAAGTACACAATCCCTTCCCTAAATAGTGATTAGAATTGATTAGATGGCTTTTGCCAACCTTATCTGTGGACTTTTATCCCCTACTCAAGAGCCTTTTGGCTCATTCATGCATTACCTAAAAATCCTATTCTAAGATCAAAGGAGAATCAAGATTTCTAACCCACTACATAAACCACTTGATTTCTGTAGTTCTCTAGTTAGTTTGTTATCTTGACGAATATGATGTCAATTGAGAAATCATTTTTTTTTTCTTGAGGTTTCTGTTGTGAGTTTCAACAAAAGGGTCAATGCAGATGGCATTTTACCTGATGTTGGTGTTGCTTAGGAACTGAACTGACAATCAGGAGTAGTCTCTCAGTTTAGATTTACAAAAGGCCACATAACTTAGATATCATTACTGCTTGCAGAAACGTCTGTATCTCACCTTCTTTTTCAAGCATTGTATTTACTAAACCATAGTAAATAACTTTAAAAATATTATTTACAGTTTTATATAGCCTCTGAATTTTTCCAAATGAACTGACACATTTTTCCACGCCTGTCTATATGATATTCTCTCCACCTAGATTTCTTATATCCAAGACTTTAAAAGTCTAGATCCAATCCATAATTTAAGGTTCAGTTAAGTTGCCAGCCCCTATAAGGAGGCTTCCCTGAATACCCCAAATAAAAGTAAAACCTCATCCATTGAACTTGCATTTATTTCTGTGTCAAAAGACCACCACAGTGGTAGAACATAGTTATGAATGTGTGGGATTTTGATTTGCTCTGTTACACTATTGTAATGCATGACATATATAATAAACAATCCCTAAATGAGTCTTCTTTATGAAAATCACTAGCATATGTGGACATATATTTGTATGTCTTTTTGGCAAGAGTGACAATTTTGCATTGAGAATTTGGATTGAGTATACACAAATCATAAGTGTTCCTCTTAGGAACATTTTTAAAAAGTGAGAAAAGGAGTTAAATAGAATAGCTAAAATAGAAGTGTTCAGCCGTAGAATGATAGTAGCATTTATTAAGGATTTAGTAGAGTACCAGGCACATAATAAGTTTTTTGTATGCATTATCTCCTGTATACTTCACCAAAACCCAGTAAAGTAAGGTACTATTAGTCTCATTTTACAGATGAAGAAACTGGAAGTTGGGGAGATTATGTAACTTGCCTAAGTTCCCACAGGTAGTCAAAGCCCCAACTTTTTAACCACTTTACTGTACTGAAAAAGAGAAGTCAAATAGAAGGCATAGTAAGGATATAGTTTTGAAATTAAGCTAGGACACAGAAAATAAAATGGGAGAAATTATATGTGGGTTTTTGGATTACATTCTTTTGGGTGTTAGGAAGGAGGGTGCTACCGTATGAGTAAGAAATGTAGATACATATCTTTTATGACTTTGTTATGGGAAGGGTTCCTAACCACAAGAGAGGGTTAGTTGTCCTAGATATTAACGGGAAAAAAATTTTTATAAGAGCTTTCATAAAATAATTTGATTTTTGTATGTCTCTAAAGCTGTTTTCCCTTTATGTGTTAAAATTTTAAATAATGAATTATCCTACTGTAGGGTTCTTCAGAAACCTAATTCTTAGAGTTAGACCTCTAAGAGTATGTGTCTGTTTAAAAGAGCTATTAGTAAAACTGCATATATTTTATTCCATTGTGGTGTTTTAATTATTTTTGACTTATCCTGCTTTCTAATTTCCAAATTAGAACAACCTCTTTAAAACATTTATTAAGAAGAACTATCTGAACCAGTTTGACCTGACATTTTCAGGCATCATCTTAGGGCTGTTCTCCCCTTAGAGAATAGTTAACATAGCAACAACCATATCAGTAATGTGCGATAACTATATACCTGTTATACTAGGATGTGTTTCTGGCAGGGAGGGAGGGAAGGAAGGAGGAATTTATTTTGAATACTCTGAAGATGTCTAGCCAAGGGATTATAGTAACCATTATCATGGTGTTTGGCCACTTGGATTAAAGAATGTTAATGCCCATAGTTCTGCTACCTATGACTGTCATGTGCACATATTGTGTTATGAACCTATTTCCAGTAGATTAAAAACCGTTTTAACAAGTTTGAGGCTTCCACTTTACAAATACCTTTTCTAGCATTATGGTCTCAGAAGAGACTGTTGAAGAAAATAATCATTTACATTTCCTCAAACACTAAATTCCCTGTTCTGTTCCTCCTATGTCTAATAAGCTATCATTTGATATCAGCACTTAAGTAATGTCACAATAGGTGGAGCCATAGCTCTATACTGCCTGACATTATGGGAAAATATAAATGTTATTTGATCAGTTAAATGAAAAGGAGAAAAAATATTAAAAAGCCTTCTGAATCCTTTTAAGAAATCATGAGCAACTAAAAATTTTTCAAAGGACTGCATTCTTCCATTCTCTGTTAGTAAAATACCTCAACTGCCTTCTTGATTCTGCTAGCAGCCAGAATGACAATATGCTGGGGTCTGAATGGCAACTGATATTATTTGTAACATTGATGTCAGCCTGCATGGAAATTAATTACTATATTTGTATTAAAGTACTGGTTATGTTGGAATCGCTGGCTTTTCAACTCCCTCCCCACCTTTGGTTATTTCTACTGACTGTTTGCAGTAAAATAGCTGACAGCTGCCTATGATTAGTTTAGCCAGATGCTACTTGCTGTGGTAAATTCATTTTAAGCATTTGACAAGACTGCAAAGATTAGTGCCATCTGAACTAAAAATATTTTTACAGACGAAAGATGTGTGAAAAGTCAGTTACTTTCCAGGTATATGATGACTATGTAAATTAACTAACAACACATCTTGTTTGGTGTTTATTTGTGAATCATTTGTCTACTTTATAGAACAATCGATGGAGTTATCCTTCACAGGTATGTTCAGAAGGTGTCACCAAATGGAGTGCTTCAAGTTTCCACATGTTATTATGTTGTTCTGTGAATTACCCGCACTCCAAGATGTATGGAGTTGCAGCGTATTGTGGATCTCTGGATTAGAGAGTAACCATAAAAGTGAAAGGTCCTTTCTCTAGCTACTTCTACCATTCAACATCGAGAAAGAAGCCCCCTTCTTACTCTGAACGCATTGTTCTTAAGAATGGCTGTCAAGTACCTTAGTTCCAGATAACTTTGATCCGTGATGACTACTTTGTTGGTGCCTTTTTTTTTTTTTTAAACTTTCCTCATTCTTTCTCCTAATTTATCTTTAGTTTTTCTCTTACTCCTTTTTTTTTTTTTTGGCTTACATATATTATACTATAGAAATGATTCCTATTAGTGGTCATTGTGTTAAATTTGGTTAGTTAAATAAAAATGAACTTAGATTCTAGATTCTGTCTACTCCTTGGTATCTGACAGCAGTATTAAATATAGTTATCTCTCTAGGCTGTGAGCAATGTCTGCCTTCACCTAACTGGGTGTGACCCTGTCTATTAGATTCCTATGTCATGTACATTAGTGCCCCCTTATCTGCTATTTTGCTTTCTGTGGTTGTAGTTACCCACAGTTAACTTTGGTCCAAAAATATAATAGAAAATTTGAGAAATAAGCAATTCATGCATTATAAATTGCCCACTGTTCTGAGTAGTGTGATGGAATCTCATTCTGTCCTGCTGAGGATGTGAATCATCCCTTGGTCCAGCAGATCCACACTGCAGACGCTCACCACCCATTAGTCACTTAGTAGAAGTCTGGGTAATCAGTTGGAAAAAACATAGTGTATATAGGATTCAGTACTATCCACAGTTTCAAGCAGCCACTGGGGGTCTTGGAACAGATCCCCCATGGAAGGGGGAACTACTGTAGTGTTGATGCGGGAATAAGCTTGAGATGCTGTCTTCTCCAACCTCACTTTATGAATAAAGAAACCGAAGTCCAAGAATTTCAATAATTCGTCAAATATCACATAGCAAGAAAGTGGCTTCGGTAGGATTAGAATCTAGTTCTTGTCACATTCCAGTGTTCATCTACTGAGTTATGCTCCGCTGACTGATTTTGTAGGTTTGAAATTCTTTATACTTTGCTGGCTTCAAATTCCTCACCAAAGTCACTGACTTATCTGACTTCTGAATGTATGCTCAAAACACCTATATGAAAGTCTTCAGTTGTGCCCCATTTTCTTTTCCTGTTTTCCCTCCTTCCTTCCATCTCCCCCCCATAAGTTCTTTCTTTCTTCTTCGTTATTGCATTTTCAAAACCCATGTAGAATTTAAAATTTTCACTTGGAATTTTGTTTGAAATTTGTTAATTTTTCCTATATCACTTTTTGTTATAGCTCTGAAAAGTCTACTTAAAAAAAAAATCAACCTGCTAATTGGCTTTTCTTCCTGATCTATTGAGTCAAGCACTAGGTTGGGAATAAGAAAACCTTGATGCTTTTTCTTACCTTGTCCAATGACATGAACACTCTGTGCTCCGGTTTTGTACCAATAAAGGGGTATTTCTCTGTACTGCAGTTATCAACCTAATTTAATTTAAAAGTCTAGATATATTTAGGGCTTTCTCAGAGAATGGTGCACAGAAAATATAAGATGGTAATACTACTTTAAGGTAAGGAAAAGAAGGATGATTATTTTGGTATTGGTAGTGTACTCATAGTTTTTCAGGACAGTGATGAAGCAACCCTGTACCTGTGACAGGATTATATTTCTGTTTGCCCTTATTTCAACACTGCCGTGGTCTGAATGTCCCCCAAAATTCATGTGTTGAAACTTAATCACCAATGTGATAATATTAAAAGGTGGGGCCTTTAGGGGGTGATTAAGTCAGACGGAGTCTTAATGGGTGGGATTAGGGCTCTTATAAAAAGGCTTGAGGGAGTGGGGTCATTCTCTTCTGCTCTTTGGCCATGTGAGGACACAGTGTTTGTTTCCTCTGGAGGTTGCAGCATCAAGGCACTATCCTGGAAGCAGAGAGTAGCCGTTACCAGACTCACAACCTGCTGGTGCCTTGATCTTGTACTTCCCAGTCTCCAGAACTGTGAAAAATAAAATTCTATTGCTTATAAATTACCTAGTCTGGGGTATTCTGTTATAACAGCACAAATGGACTATGACAACCACTCTGTGCTTCAGATTAATTAACCCAGCCTCTACCACACACCTAGTAAAGTGTTGTTAGTGGTAGTGATAGTGTTACTAATGTGGATGTGTTAAATATTCCTTGGTTTAAAACTATAATGAGGATAATCATTATGGAAAACAGTAAGGAGGTTCCACAAAAAATTAAAAATAGAACTACTATATGATCCAGCAATCCCACTACTGGGTGTATATCCAAAGGAAATGAAACTAGTAAGTCAAAGAGATATATGTACTCCTATGTTTGTTGCAGCACTATTCATAATAGCCAAGATATGGAATCAACCTACATGTCCATCACTGGATTAATGAGTAAAGAAAATATGGTGTGTGTGTGTGTGTGTGTGTGTGTGTGTGTGTGTGTGTGTAGATAGATAGATATGCAGTGGAATACTATTCAGTGATTAAATAAAGAATGAAATCTTGTCATTTTTGGCATCATGGATAAACCTGGAGAATACTATGGGAAATGAAATAAGCCAGGCACAGAAAGACAAATACATGATCTCACTCACATGTGGAATCTAACAAATCGTTCTCATAGAAGTAGAGAGTAGACTAGTAGTTACCAGAGAATGGGGAAGATGGGGGAAGGGGGGCAATGTTGAGAGATTGGTCTACAGGCACAAAACCACAGTTAGATAGGAAGAATAAGTTCTGGTGTTCAATTGCATAGTACGATGACTACAGTTGACAATATTGTATATTTCAAAATAGCTGGGAGAGAAGTTTTTGAAAGTTCTTCTCAGAAAGAAAGGATAAATGTTTAAGAAGATGAATATACTAATTATCCTGATTAGTTTATTACACAGTGAACATGTATCAAAATATCACATTGTACTCCCAAAATATGTACAATTATTTTGTGTCAATCATAAATTTAAAAAAAGAAAAAATTTTTTAATTGGGTTCCTTGTTTTTTTGCTGAAAAGTTGTTTGAGTTCCTCATATATTCTGGATTTAATCCTTGTCAGTTGTATATTTTGCAAATATTTTCTCCCACTCTGTTGGTTGTCTTTTCACTCTGTTAATTGTTTCTTTTGCTGTGCAGAAGCTTTTTAGTTTGATGTAATCCCACTTGTTTATTTTACCTTTAGTTGCCTATGTTTTTTGGGTCCTATTTATGAATTATGTACCCACTCCTATTTCCTGGAGTGTTTCCCCTATGTTTTCTTTAAGGAGTTTTATTGTTTCAGGATGTATATTTAATTCTTTAATCCATTTTGAGTTGATTTCGGTATACGGTGAGAGGTACAGGTCTAATTTCATTATCCTGCATATGAATATCCAGTTTTCCCAGCACCATTTGCTGAAGAGGCAGTCTCTTCCCCAGTGTGTAGACTTGGTGTCTTTGTCAAAGATCAGATGGTTGTAGGTGTATGGGTTGATTTCTGTATTCTCTATTCTATTCCTTTGGTTCGTGTGTCAGTGTTTATGCCAGTACCATGCTGTTTTGGTTATTATAGCTTTGTAGTATAGTTTAAAGCCATCTTTTCCAGATTGGAAAAGATGAATTCACACTGTCCCTGTTTGCAGATGATATGATCCTATATATGGAACAGCCAAAAGGCTCTACAAAAGAAACTCTTAGAGTTGATAAATGATTTCAGCAAAATTGCAGGATACGAAAAAAAACAACACACAAAAATCAGCAGCATTTCTATACTCCAACAGCGAACATGCAGAAAAAGAAATCAAGAAAGCTAGCCCATTTACAATAGCCACCAAAAAATAAAATAATTACTAATAAAGTAAACCTCCAGCTTTATGTATTTTTTGCTCAGGATTGCTTTGGATATTCATAGTCTTTTGTTATTCCATATAAATGTTAGGATAGTTTTTTCCATTTCTGAGAAAAATGTCATTGGAATTTTGATGGAGATTGCATTGAATCTGTAGATCACTTTGGGTAGTATGGACATTTTCACAATGTTAATTCTTCCAATCAAAGAGCATGGGATATTTTACAATCCTCTGGTGTCCTCTAGTTTCTTCAACAGTGGTTTGTAGTTCTCTTCATAGAGATTTTTCACATCCTTGGTTTACTTTATTAGTAATTATTTTATTTTTTGGTGGCTATTGTAAATGGGCTAGCTTTCTTGATTTCTTTTTCTGCATGTTCGCTGTTGGAGTATAGAAATGCTGCTGATTTTTGTGTGTTGTTTTTTTTCGTATCCTGCAATTTTGCTGAAATCATTTATCAACTCTAAGAGTTTCTTTTGTAGAGCCTTTTGGCTGTTCCATATATAGGATCATATCATCTGCAAACAGGGACAGTGTGACTTCATCTTTTCCAATCTGGATGCCCTTTATTTCCTTCTTTTCACTGATTGCTCTGGCTAGTACTTCAAACATTATGTTGAATAGGAGTGGTAAGAGTGAGTTTCGTTGTCTAGTTCCATTCAGGATGATTTTGGCAGTGGGCTTGTCATATATGGCTTTAATTGTGTTGAGATACTTCCTGTCTATACCTAACTTGTAGAGAGTCTTTATCATGAACAAATGTTGAATTTTGTCAGATGCTTTTTCAGTGTCTATAGAGATGATCATATGGTTTTTGTCTTTGATTTTACTGATGGGGTGTATCACATTTATTGATTTGTGTATGTTGAACCAACCTTGCATCCCTAGGATGAATCCCACTTGATCATGGTGTATAATTTTATGTATGTGTTACTTTATTCTGTTAGCTAGTATTTTGTTGAGGATTTTTGCATCTATATTCATCAAGGATATTGGCCTGTAGTTTTCTTTTTTTGTTGGGTGAGATCCTGGTATGGCCTGTGTGGGCTAGGTATGATAGGGGAAAGAGTAGATGTTGGAATTCTAGGTAGAACAAATTAAACCAAGATACAAGGTAAAGAATATGCAGAGCAAATTTGAGGAGTAGTAAGTGTCCATCTTGGCTGAAGCATAGGACATGTATATAGTATTGAGAGAAATTCTGCTGAGAAGGAAGTTTGAGATCATTTCACAATGACATTTAATGGCATGTTAGGAAGTTTATATTTTATTTGTAAGGCAGAGGGGGAGCCATTTATGAATTTTCAGTAGCAGAGGAATACTATCAAAGGTGGTTTTGAGAATATTGATCTGAAAGATATGAATAAGATGGATGGAGGAAAAACTGAAAGAGGAACTAATTTTTAGGTTATTGCAATAGTCTAAGAAAGAAGAACCTAAACCAAAATATATGCAACTGACATTAGGAAGAATGATCTACAGCTCTTGATATTTTTATGTGGACAGGAAAAGATCAAAGACAATTGTGAGCCTGAATAACTTGCTGAATAGGGATGCATTTTTTTTTTCCTTTTTCAAAGGGGGAGAACATTAAGTTCAGTGGAAGGATCCTGGTTTGGGAGAAATAATTATCTTCTCTGGTTGGAAGTATAGATTGAGTATGTAGCCAGAGTTGGCTAATAGGGAGATGAACATATGGTGTTTGAATTAGAAAGGGGGTGGGTGGCAATAATTATCTATTTTTGCAGCTATCCCCACAAAGGAAATAATTAAAATGAGATTAAAAGACATCACTATGTCAGAGAGTAAAAGAAAGGAAGGACAAGGAAAGAACTCTGAGGAAGACTTCATTTGAGTACAGAAATAGAAGTTGCTAGAGAAGGAAAAGTCAGAGAAGCTGGGTGGGAGAATCAAACAAAAGCAGTGTTTAGAAAACCTGTGGAAGAGAAAATTTCAGGAAGAATTTAACATTTTAAAGAGGAAAGAAGTGAGTTGAGGATTAAAAAGTAGATCGTTAGGTTTGTTGGCCTAGGTCATATAGCTGATGCTGCAAGAACAATTTCAGTAGAGCAGAAAAGACAAAGATCAGATTGGAAGAGGTTAAGTAGGTCCTAGATGATAATGAGGTAAAGTCATATTTGTGTAGATTGCAGTCTTCTCAAAAGGTGAACATTGATTATTTTTGCCTTTGTAATATGAAACTGGGTTTATTCTAAATTTTAATATCAAATGCAGAAGCATTTTTATCATTTTGTAGCAGATTTTTAAAGCTGTAATTTCAGATTTTGAACTGATCAGCATGAGACAGATTCCTTTTAGCACCATTTTTGTTCTGGACAAAATTCAATCTGGATATTACTGATTACTCTGAAATGCAAATAATGCTATTTTGTTTTACAACTATCATTTAAAAAGCCATGTACTCATTAAGATAAATATGTGCTGCATGAACAACAAAAAAAAATGAAAAAGAAAATGGGCATTATTTGTATTTTGTACGCTCTTTGATATGGAACTTAATGCACTAATCTTCAAGTACTAATGAGCAGCAAAATGTAATTTGCCAATGCACAATTAACTTCTGCCTGGCTTCTGTTGATTTGTAGTGCTATAACCCCATACCAGGTGAAACTTCCCATTTTGGGAGATTTTATTGGACCAATATTTTTAATTGTGGCCAAATAATGAGATGATTATCATGAAAAAATGTTATGTTGGATGGAGTAAATTATACTTCCATGGTGCTCTGATTATAGTGTCTCTACTGAATTGTCTGCCAGCAGGGCCTAGAGCTTTTATTTTCCTATTTTCCCTTCTGCTCTTCTAGCCTTTTCCCCATCATTGACAAACAAGGGCTTCCCCCTAAGTTCTCAATTTGGAAACCTGCTAGTAGCTTGTCTTTGTTGCTAACAGTGTGTTATATCCCATATTGCTATGTTATCACTTCTCTTCTTTTCCTTTACCGTTATTCTATTACTGTGTCATGTCATGTTTACCATTGCAATTGAGTAATGCCTTATACAGTATAGGTTTGAAGGTCCAATTAGAACACAGGTTCCTATCCTAGATTATCAATGACAGACTAAGATTTTTAGCTTTTGTTGTAACTGTATCAACTAAAAGCCCAATTTTTTTTTTCTTTTTTAACACAAACTGTAGTCAAGTTAGGTTATCCCAAATCCTGGACCTATATAATTGATTTTTTTAAAAAAACTAACTGTAAGATTTATGTTTATCCTGTTAAATTTTGTTTGGTTTCAGTTCAGCACTGCTACCTGTTACAAAATTTTGAATCCTGATTCTGTCATCTAGCATATTAGTAATCCCTTTGGGTGTTGTTTCATTTGCAGATTTAACAAGTGTACCTTCAAATAGCTACTTCTAAGTCATTGATATGTTGAGAAAGACAAGAACAAGAAGAAATGTCTGTGACTATCAGAAACTTCCTACTGGGTTGATGCCAATCTAATAATTAGTAGCCTTTGGATTTAATTTTCAAACCAAATTAACGTCTACCTAACTGTAGTGTTACCAGCCCATGTGCCTCTTATTTTCCCACAATGGTATGAAGAGAGAATTTGCCCCCAAAGTCATCATAAAATAAAAATATTTTATGCATTTACCTTCTAATTGATTTTCTCAAAGAGTTGCCAGTAATTTGGCATCAGTTATTTTGCATAATTCAAGGGACTTCTTGAGTTTTATCATGATGTTTTATAAGTTTGTGAATATCTTTGGTATACCCAAGCACGGGGCAGCATTGGGGGGTGCTTCATTTTCTTTGACACAGTTGAGAAGGGTTGATATTTTTGTCTAGACTTTTCTTAAGGAAGAAACAGGGAATGTATAAGAAATTTAAACAAACTGGCTTGCAAAATACAGGTTTTTATCTTCCTCTAGCAAATGGGACATACAGGGCCAGCCCATTCCACACGGACACCTATGGAGAGTGAGAGGCTTTGCCTTGACTCCACATATCCACTATTTTGGTCTGCTTCTGTGTTTTGAGTGTCATTTGATTCTCATCATCCAAGATAATCATTCTGGATTTTATGACTCTTGAATATAGACCAAAAGAGGCTATGTCCTTTTGGCTGTCTACCTAAGGCCTACTCTCTCAAGTCTTGTTTCTAGAATGAAAGGCATGCCTTTTCTCAAGGTGATTGTCACTGGGAATGACCTCATCCTGTCTGTGAGATCCCACCCTACCCACATGCTTGTGGCCTTTTCCCATAGAGATTCAACAGAATAGTAACTTAATACAACCTGATGACATGAAATTCATGTAGTAGGAATTATCAATCTGCAATAACAGGGAGTATGGTCATAAATTGCCACTTATTGAAGAAGTGTTGAGAGTATATCAGAGGAAGGGCTAGGGATTGAAGACCAGTTAAATAGCTATTATCATCTTCCATGTGAGATATGATGAGTACTTTAACTAGTTTGTAGTAATGTGAATGAAGTAGTCTAGTGGTAGAACAGGCAATCAACTAAACATAAGAGACAAAGGAGTGAAAAGAATGAAATATAAGCAGGGGTTTTGAGCCAAAATGTTTGAAAATTGATAGTCTTTTTGGAAACAAGAAAGTTAGGGATGATATCTACTGAGGTAGGGGGGCAGGGTGAAAATGATGATGGGTTTAGAAGAGTACTGGCATACTCTGGGTGGAGATTTTAAGCATGTAGGTTAGAAATTCCTACCCAGAGAAATGTTTGGAAGTTGCCAAAAAGATAATTGGTGAATTCATAGAGAAGTCTTTGGAACAGAAAAGGAAGATGAAGGTAAAATCTTAGAGGGTACTGCCTACATTTTTAGATAAGGATTGAAAAGAACTTGCAAAGAATGTTATGAAGGAGGGGGGATAAACAAAACTGGTGCTATGTCTCAGAAACCAAGGGAAAAAAGCATTTTTAAGAACAGTAGGGAATAAAACAACACCATCAACTTCCACAAAGAAGCTGAAAAGTATAAACTGCTATCAGGCCTTCAAGTTTGGTGATGACATAGTTAGGGGACACCTTCCACAGAAGAGGTTCAGGAGAATGTTAAAGGCAGATCGGAAGGGCTTACATAATGTGAGCAGCAGTGGAGGCAGCAGAAGCAATAGATTCTGATATGAATAGTTGTGAAGGTAAGAAAACAGCTTTACTGTTGCTGCTTCCTGTTTAGTTCTGTGGATGAAAGGGAAAGGGGAGTTAGATAAACCTAATTGTTGAAAAATTACTGGAAGTTGTTATATTTTTTAATTGATTTTAACTTCAGACTGTTCAATAATGAGTACATATTTTAACTACCATAGGAATGAAATTGAGTTCTTTGCTCTGCATAACTTTAATAACAGACAGATGTTAGTTTTCTAGTAAAAGCAACAAAGGTTGTTCTCTAAATTACTTTGGATTTATAATGCTACAGAGCATTTTAATTACATTCGTATGTGCATATTTTAAAATAATTTCAAAACATTTTATTATGGTAATAGAACCAAATTTATGCCACATCATGCAACATGGAAAGCATTTTCTCTGTTGAGTAATATAAAATATTCTAAACTTTTACGTTTCACATTTCTTCCTTTGAGACTGCCGCCATCACTTACATTCCCTAGTAATCCAGTGTTGCAGTTCCTGGATATATATGAGCACGTGCAGACAGGGTGCCAGTGGAAGCTAAGAAATGAAGAAAGGTAAACAACAGCCAGAGGAGTTGGCAAGATTACTTTTTTTTTCACTGTGCCAAGACAGCTACTTTAGCTGAAACTAGGGAGGAAGGGGTGAACAGAAATTTCATATTAGTCAGATACAGAAAGAGAAAAGCTGGGCAACTAATTCAGGTATATAAGCAAGTTCCTGACTGTTGAGGAGGGGAAGTCAAGGGAGAGATTGCCTAACAAAAAGCCATATGTGAACCCAGGGTAATCAATAACTGGGGTTGACTAGAGGCCTTGTAGCAGTAGTATTTGGAAGAACAGAAGAAAGATGTGGTCACATAGGTTATATTAACCAGAAAGAAGGCTCTGAGAAACAAGCCACAAAAGAGATTGGTCTATGAAACTTTTGTCAGGACCAAACTTCCTCCCTCCCTGCTTCCCATTCTAAGTAATGGCTGGACACTCCAGAAGTACTGCACGAGTATATCTCCAGGTTTAGGCCAAGAATATGGATAGTGAATTATAAATGATACTTTACCTGTTGCCATTACTGTGTAAATAAAATCATTTTGTTTATTAAAAATTGCCAACCCCAGTGGCCAATAGTACAAAATTAAAGCTTCAACTAAATGAAGAAAAAGGTAAGAAAAAGCAACTAAAAGAATTCTCCCCTTTGCCTAGCCTAAAAGAAAAAGAAAACAAAAAGCAAGTAGGATTTATTTTATAAAGGTGTAACCTTTAAAGCTAGCATGCAGTGTGAGTTACCAGCTTCAGTAGAGCATGGCCCTAGAGAGATGCCTAACGAGGCAGGTATGATGATTGTAGAGTCCTTTGGGCAAGAACAGAGGTGGAGATTGCCCACACGTGGGCAGAAAAGGCTGCCTACTCCAACTCTGGGCACTTTGATTTGGCTCGTTTGGTTGTGTGTTATGTGCATGGGTGTTTTGGCTCAGGAGAAAACCTCCAGTGCGGTTAGAAAACGTGTGTTTTCCATAGACAGTATCAAAATGGCTTTACCAGTCTTAAATAACAAAGAAGTAGCAGAAACAGATTTAAAATTGAATCCCTTGGTTTCTAGTCACTTGCTTAGCCACTGATGATGTGGTCTGTTTCTCACCCATATTCCATGTGCATCCACAGCATTTATAACCCCATTCTTTGTGTCTGTGCAATGCCCTGGTCTCCAGAGCACCCATACCTTGAGTGATACAGGTTTTTAGTTCCACTGGCGTGGGTCATCACCAAGACAGATGGAGAGATTTGTGATTAGAATGTCATGCTAGCCCTGATTGGGAAAAGATTTTAAAGGTTTAGCACATACCCTTAATACTACCAATAGAGTTTAAACTTCATATTAAATAACTTTAGAAACTTTTCAAAGTACACATCTGAGCAGCTTCAGGATGACGTGGAGGTGAGCCTCACCAGGGACGCTGTCCCATGTTGCTCTTTAGCAAGAGAGTGAAAAACAAAGGTACTGGCCTTGGGTGAGCAGGATTCTAGAACATGAATCACTGCCAGTCCTCACCCCCCACTCCGTTATCTGAAATCAAAAGGCAAAGTTCTTAGTCCTTCTCATACGAATTCCTCTTCCTTTTCCCCCCTTATACTCTGTGTGATAGTCTCCTCTTTCCAATGCTTAGTGGGCCTGGATCCCAAACATAGAAATAAAAGGTTACACACTTATTGGATTTGTTCCTTCAAGCAACTTGCATATAGTTTTTCCTTTCAAAATCCCAGGTAGGATAGGTACTGAGAAAGGATTTTGTATCTTCATTAGGAAACAGGTTTAAGGAGTGAGGACTGGGGTCCTACCCTGCTCTCAGCACTACAAAAGCAGGGTGTAGGCTGCAGGCTGTTCAAAGTATAACTATATTTCCATTTGTATTAGCACAATATGTTAATTACCTTGCTAAGTATGGAGAATAACCCTTAAGAAACTTACTCTTCATGCATTAGCATTCTGTTTAAGTGTAACACAAATGACACTTTATACTTCCGGCCTCTCAATTTTCCATTTTCATAATATTATCAGTTTATAATTAAATCTAAGGGAGATTAAGGAAGAGGAGAGGAAAGTGACTAGAGAGCAGCATGAGCTTTGCCGCCCTCCAAATCAGTGCTGAAAAGGTGAATGTGAGTCTATTCTAATGATCTCAAAAGAAAATAATGAAAGACTAAAGATTAGTATCTCCAATGAACCTAATGTTAAAATGACCTCACACAAAGAAGAACTTATCCCAGACAAGACTGCCTTGGCATAATGGAAAATAAGTTTTTTGTTTTTTAAAGTAGAAGTCCTCTTCATCTCCACCCCTAACACCGAACACTAAACCTGTTTTTTATACATGCATATACCTATTTTGTAAAATAAGAGTGTCCAAAAAAGAGAGCTGAGCCACAGAATATGAGCTAGAGGTGCCTTTATGCTCTGTGAGTTTTAAAACACTGACCCGTAGATCAGTGTCATTCTGTGAAGTTTTCACCAGTCTGTAGTTAGATGATAATTTAAAACACACACAGACACACACACACACACACACAGTTAAGCTAAACATATTCAATGTAAGGAACTCCTTTATTCTGAGATTATTTCCTTTATATCCTTTACATCTTTTTTCATGATAAAATATCCTACTTTTCTGAGATGGTATTGATGATAAATGGAAAGAGTTTTCCTCTTGATAGCCTAATTTGACAGTATAAAAAGTTAGTGTCCCCCTCCCCTGCTGTTTTTCCTAAATTACACATTTCTGTTTTTATGGCAACCTTAACTTTGTCAATTTTATTTTACTTTTACCAGATTCATACTTCCTATATTTTGATATGCCATTGCTGTATTTGGTTACCTTCATTATGCAGTTAAATTAGTTTGTCAAGCACTTTTTAATTAATGATTTGTCTCTTATTTTATTAAAGTGAGTTAAAGGTACACTTGTCCTGTCAAAAATTTAAGGCCTTTTATTGTCCTTGTATTAAGACAGAGTCATCTCCCCATTGGTATCATTTAATAAAGACATTGATTGCATTCTACTTGGCTGCTTCTTGGTGCTGGAAAAGCTATATCATTTACTGGTGAGGTTTATGCTGATGAGTTGAATGGAATGGGTACTGATATAATGCATTTAATTACATTTTACATTCATTTATTTTATTTTGCTGTTTATCAGGCAGGATTTTATCATCCTCACAAATTATTATCTGACCCAAAGTATTCCTAGTCAGTTTGTTTTTCCTGCTGGAACTAGGATATCAAGCCAAGTGGAAAATTTTTTTTTGGTCAGCTGGTTCAACCTTGGGGTTATCCCAAGTGAAAAATTTAAATCCATGATAGGTTCTAATTCCTGTTTTATAAATAAGTTGGTATAGTCATATTTTATATTTGTATGATACTCTATATAACAAACACATATTTATTTCTTTTTGGTTTTCAGTGCATCTTCTATATATGTTTCAGACTTTTGTTTTTTCCAGTAACACTGTGAAGACATATTTGCTATTATTTCCATTTTATGAATAACATAACTGAAGCTCAGATATCTTAAGTAATCTGCCCAAAGTCATCTTATGATTCCTTGACCACAACCAAGTTGGCCTCCAAGGGCTAAGATCAATTCACTAGTTATATTGCAGGTAGTAAGTGCCGAAGTCAGGACTAGAACCCTGGGCCATACAACTCCCAGTCTTAACATTTGTTCCATCACTCAGCTTCATGCTAGTGCTTCTCTTTGCATATTATTCTTAAAAATGACTTTTCCCTGTCTTCACTGTTAGTGATACCATTTTAGTGATACCATTTCCCATTTTAATATCCTAGGAATGTTTTCAAATTGTTGCATTTGTTTTATTGGTTTCACCTGCTCAGATGACCTACCTCAAAGACCATGATGAGAGGGGAGGAGAGAGAATAAATAGTATTGTTATAGAGTTTAATCCTGAATTAAGTATAAAACCATTTAATCATAAAATCATTAAATGTGATTAAATGGACCATTTTATAGCTTAACACTATACAGGAGCATATTAATTATGTCACCAAGGGAAAGAGCACACATTCAGGTTAGAAAATCCTATTTTTATTTTAGATCCATCAAAATCTCTTCCCAAACTCTGTAACCACCTTCCTCAAGGATTAATTACTTAATCAGTAGTTTTGTAATTGGTTAAGCCATTTGGGTTGGAAGAGTTAGGTCCCAACCTCACACCTTATCCGAAAATGAATTTCATGTAGGTTAAAAAAGCAAAAGTTAATAAAATGAATCAATAAAAGTAAGAAAACAAAACATAGGTGACTATTGTCTGATCTTGGGCCAGGGCTGGGCTTGCTGATCATGAAAGTTTAGGAATAAAACACAGGTAAATTTTGTTAGATATGTATCAATTGGTAAATTCTGTAATACAAAAAAAAAAGGTATAAACAAAATAAAAAAGCAAATGATATTGTCTGAGAGATAGTTAAAACACAGGTAACATACAAATATATAACAGTTCCTAAATTATGTGTATCATAATAAATTTCTAATTAAATATTAAAGTGTAACTTAAGTTCAGCATTGTCCCTTGAGGTGTATTTGGAAATTGACATTGACTGGTCTCATTGATAAAATGGGAAATTATTAAAAATAGATAGATTGCTAGTAAGTGGATAGTACAAACTATAAGATAGCCTGTGCCAGCCTACCGTGTTGCAAATTCTTGGTGTTAAAATATTACGTTCTACATATTAATGAAATCGAAGAAGGGAAACAAATACATTATGTTGTGCAAAAGGACTAGGTATCCATGGGGCGGTGGTAAATATGATTGTTCATACAGCAGAAGAGCTTATATCAGTAGCTGGATAGTTATAGGCAAATAAAAAAATGCATGTGTAAAGAAAACACAGGTTAATCATTTGGTGCCATTGTTTTTCATATTAAAATTTCAAAATAAAATAAAGCAATCCTGGCAAGATTTGATTATAATAAATGACTGAAATTGTAAATGCATTTAATTTTAAAATACGGGACATAAAATATGAAAGAATATGACTGATATTTTAAGATGTGTGTTTAGTTTTGTTATATTGCAGTGCATGGAGAAAGAACAATAAAAAAGGGGATTTTTCAGTATTCTGTTTTACCTTCCTTCATTCTATTCCACATTACCGCCTTCTTACCCGTTCTGAAGCCAACCAGGATATAACAGAAGATTGTAGGCACTGGGATATCATCAGATGCTAACAGAAATTTGTTGAAAGAAAATATGGTTGTACTGATGTGAAATTCACAAAATTAATAACAAAAGATTTGTCATCAAATGTTAATAAACAGAGAAGTGGTAGATATATCAAGAAAGAAATAACATGAAATACTTCAATTATGAGATACTACTGGAAGCTTGTTACAAAAAAGGAGGCAAAATGTTCTCTACAACCTTTACTGACAACTTCTTTTAAGACTAAAATATAGAAAATGGGCCAGATATCACTGTATAGTTATTTTAAAGGTGATTTTTATGTTGAGAATATGAATTTGAAGCTGGTGCATATCTGATTTTCATTCTGACAATGTAAATGAAAACGGTTTCTTAATAAAATATTTGAAACATCCCATTGATTATAATGAATAAACTTCATTATTTCCATTATTTGATTATGGGGCAGACTGATGGATTATATCAGGATCAGAGAAACTTTCAAGGGTATATATTGTAATACATGCAGTCGTAAAATGTGTATTGCAAAACATGGCAGTTGTAACCTATGCTCTCTAATTTATTATTTATGCCTATGTGTTTATATACATATGTATATGATTGTACACATAACCTTCCGTGTGACTCAAAGTATCACATGGGAAATATAAATTTTCTTCACTACACACTTAAGAATTAGGTAGCCATTTTTCTTCTAGGACATGAGAGGAAATAGAGGTAGCTTGTGAGTATAGTGTCTAAAGCAGCTAGTCAGTGGCAGAACAAGAAGTGGCCTTCCGTTTAACTTTCGTTCTCCAATTACACATTATCGTTTATGTATTTCTTTAAAACTTTTTAATACCCTCCCCCACCAAATGTGTGTGCTTAAATTTGCATATGTTCTTCATTTTAAGAACACTTCTAGTTGTAATAGTCTAGGTCCATAGAGGGAGAAATATTTGAGTGATTATTCACCTCACATAATAGAGTATAAGTTATTCTTATAAACTTCTTTCATGTATCTAACAATTGATTCCATATATAAGAAATTTAGTTAGCCTACTTTATTCAAAGAGAGTTCTGTAGTAGAAGATGAGCTATATTGCATTTTTAAATATGTTTCCAGTGCCTCACTTACTGTAAATGACATTTATTTAAGTTCCTTTGTTTACCAGGGGCATCATAGGATGATTGGTATATATACAAATTACAGAATTAGTAGCTTCAGTTGAACGATTACTACTCTTTAGCCTCTTCCCCAAGATTTAAGTTTGAAGTGTTTAGGTCATCTTATGATTCCTTGACCACAACCAAGTTGGCTTCCAAGGGCTAAGATCATTGCTAAAGCCATTTGGCCAGGTTGTTCTTTAAAAACCAGTTATTTTAATTCTTTTCTCTATTTCCCAAACCATGTGTGTTTCCATTTGAATAAAAATAAATAGAAAAGAAAAGGCTACTCAGTATTATGCAATAAGCCAGTTATGTTTGCATTGCTTAGACAGCTTTATAGGACTGAGGAAGAGAGACTGTCCAATTCATGAGAGTCAGCTGAAAACCGTTTGTTTCTTTCAAAGACAGTGGGGATGAATGATTCTGGTGCATGTGTCAAGAATGTTGAGAAGCTCATCTTATGGTTTAAAAAAAAAACTCATTGGCAGACGGTTGAGAGATATATAAGAAACCTAAGAATGTTGGGTTTTACCTAAAACATGCCAGGTCAAATCAGTGAGGGGTATTAAAAATATATATATATGTGTGTATATACGTGTACATATATATACACATACACACATATGCATGTGTATGTACGTATGTGTGTGTGTGTATATATATAAGGAATATTATATTTTGATATATCCTTTAAACTAAAATTGTCCAGTATCATAACATGGTCACAAAAGTCTTTATACCATAAAAACTTGCAAAGGAGGTGAAACTAGAACTTTTTAAATGTGAATGTAGGGCCGGCCCGGTGGCGCACTGCTACAGTGCGCCGCTTGGGAGCGCGGCGGCACTCCCGCCGAGGGTTCGGATCCCACATACAGACCAGTTCTCGCTCACTGGCTGAGCGAGGTGCGGGCGCAACACCAAGGGTTGTGATCCCGTTGCCGGTCCCGGTCCGGTATGGGCACGACACTGAGGGTTGCGATCCGTTGCCGGACACACACACACAAAAAAAGACAAAAAAAAATAAATGTGAATGTATATATTATGCATATATGTATATATAGGCATAAATGCATTTTAACTTGTACTTAATGTATTTGCATTTATAATTAATAAAAGTTTTTTCTTATATAAAATGTCACTATGAATTTACAGAATCATCAGAAATGCCCTAAGTATATTGTTTTTTCATATCTTTTATTCTATGAAAATTATAATGCTTCAAACTAATGGCCCCATACCAGCTACCATGTTTTTATCTGTTAGTGCAGTGCTAAGTATAGACAAGTAAGTACTTGATGGATTTAATCAAATATATTGAACTACACCTACTCTACATAGTTTAAGTAATGTGGCCCTTCATTATCATAAAGTTACGGTGATTTTCCAGCACATTCATCTGATATTTCCATCCCTGACAGCTCACAAATCTCCTGATACCTTGACATCATTATACTCTGTTAAGAAAGGAAAGCAGGAGATATCCTTTATATTTCAAATATATTAGGTTGGCATGTGAGCTGTAGCCAAGCTTGATTAAAGGAGAGGGGAAGTGAATGTATAAAGAGGAATTAACAAGCAGAGAATTAGGTGCCTTGGGGAGGGAAAGAGCCTAATCTTAAGCTAAGGTATGTTTCAGAGGGAAGGCAGTGCTGGGTTTTCCCTTATCTTACTTTTACCATCTCCCCTTACAATAGTCAGCCACCCTCGATCTAAGTAATCATCCCATAAGGTGGTTTTTGAGGGTTAAATTAATACATACATATATATGTGTGTGTATTAATTAATATATATGTATATCACTTAGCATAAAAACTGATAATCATGGCGTATTAGTCCGTTTTTTTGTTGCTATAACAAAACACCTGAGACTGGGTAATGTATAAAAAACAGAGGGTTATTTGGCTCATGATTCTGGGACAGCTGCATCTGGTACCAGCCACAGGCTGCTTCTACTCATGGTGGAAAGTGGCAGGCAACTGGTGGGTACAAGCAGATCATGTGGCCAGAGGAAGGAAGAGAGGAGAGGAGGTGCCAGGGTCTTTTAAACAACCAGCTCTCCTGGGAGCTAATAGAGCGAGAACTCACTCACTACCCCCATCTAGGGAAAGCATTAATCCATTTATGAGGGATCCACCCACATGACTCAAACAGCTCCCAACACTGCCACATTGGGGATCAGATTTCCATGAGTTTTGGGGGGGGTAACACATCCAAACTTTATCACATGGCTTATAAAAATAACTTGCTTTATCATGATATATAGTTTAAATTGCTTTTATCCCATATATATATATATATATGGAATATATGCATATATACATACACACATGTGTGTCTATGTACGCATATGTATATGTATCTATCTTGATATATTAATATTTGTCAATGGCATAATTCTGCATTCCAGTCTCCCAAACAAGCATTTATGGAAAGCTTGCTCCAGGGACATTGCTTTCTTTACATCATGCTCCTTGCCCCTTTATTAAAGCAACATCTATTTTTCCTTTTTTCTTTATCTCCCAAAGTGTTCTAGTTCTTGTGAAATGTTAGTCTTCTCACACTGAACCTGGGACCTTTGCATATACGAATCACTGTTTTCAGTTCTGATTTGAACCAGTACAGGGTGGAGGGGTGGGGGAACCATGTGGATATTAATAGCAACTTAGTGCTTTGGCTTTTAGTCTTGTTTCTATGGACTGTACGTCCATCCTCTTATCCTTGAATTATCTGAAACTTTTTCAGCCATGAAGAAATCTGAATATATGGTCTCTTATATTTCCTGTCTTGACTTAAGTACTTTTTAAAGGTTACCTATTTTAAAAGAGCTAGACTGAGTGTAATAAAAGTATACACCTTTTTATCAGCATTCTTCAGCACTGCCTCTTCCATGCTACTTCTGGAAATGACTCATTGTAAAAAGACTAACCTATTTAAATATTGGAATAATTGTGAATATACTTATCATGGAGTCCTAAAATGCTGTTTTATACTCATTCTGGAGTTTAGTAGGGAAAATGGATACTCGTATCATAAAATCTTTTCTAAACAGGCACATCAAAAGATTGGGTTTATAAATGAAAAATGTATACAGGCATATATAATGCATATCAGCAAATGGTCAATTTATAGTACTCACATACCTTAGTCATATCTACTGTGATGCTGAGTGCTAAACTTATTCATTTAGCACTTGACCCATTTTAAGCTCTGTTGAGATTACGCTAAAACATAATTTTTAAATTTAGTGACTTTAAGGTAGTATGTTTGACAAAATAAAATCAGGATGGTTATACTTGTCAAGGGTCAGGCAATGTTTTTAAGATGCCATGGGTCAGGAACACTCAGGTATGAATATGTGTGACACATTAAAAGCATCCTTGCCAGGAATGATGTCATTTGGCAGAATTACTTTAATGGCCTGTGACCCCATTTCTATCTTTCTCTCACCTTGACTGTGTTTTCCAAACATGCTCTGGATTTTTGCTTTTGGAGTCTCCCTCATTCTAATCTCGATGTCTCGTAGTGACCTCCTGGTATCTCCTCATTACCTCCTGGTATTTGCCACTGCTAGTATCTTGGATCATGAATTGAACCCACTGTCATCTTTTTGCATTTTGGCGCTATTTTTAATCAATGCTTTATAAACATAGCGGTATCTTTATTGGTGTTTTTGGCTCAATTAATAGCTGAACTGTATATTTGCATGTTTAATCACTTATAAAGAAAGTAATTTATCAGTATAGTAAAAAATTTTATCAGTTACGTAGTATAGATAGCATATAACGATGTCCATACAGTTCAACTGAAATGCTTTAACATTTTAACCATCATATAAACCCAAGTTAAATTGAAAGCTACTCATTCAACAAGCATTTATGGGCATCTTTTAAGACCATCTTTGGGAAGTTTGTAACAACAGTAATAACAACAAAAATGGCGACGATGATGGTAACAGCTGACATTTATTGAGCTAGTAGTATATGTCAGACTATTCTAAGCACTTCACATGAATTAATTTATTTAAACCTTACAAAAACCGTATGAGGTGAGAACCATCATCCTATTTTATAGGTGAAAACATTGAGGCACCAAGTAGTTAAGTAACATGGCTAAAGTTACAAAGCTAGGAAATGTCAGAGGCAGATGCCTGTTTCTTTTGTGTGTGTGTGTGTGTGTGTGTGTGTGTGCGTGCATGCGCGCGCATGCATCAAATCAAGATAGTAAGGTTTGTCTTACCTTCTGCCAGTATTTGATTAATAAACTTTAAGGAGCTACAAAAAATATTACTTTTGTTACGCTTTGCTTATCAGTCATAATCCATATATACAGAGAACTAAGCAGTGTGCAATGGTGATTTTCCTACTGAAATTCCTGTTTTATTTTGTAAAAGGAAAATCTTTGCTACCAAGGTGAATCATCATGGAAATGAAAAATTCTAGTGTCTTTCCCAGTAAATATTCCTTATATCCAGCCAGCCAGCCAGCCAACCATCCATCCATCCATACATCCATCCATTAAGAACTTATTGTGTGACCAACACTATAATAGGTGGTAAGAATATAACAGCAAACAAGACATAGTCCCTTTTTCAAAAACTTAATTGAACTCAGGAAGAGAATGGAAACCTATTTATCCTTGTTGATTACATATTCACCTGCCCAGAGGCAGATTAACTATGAAGGACTCAGCCCAGTTCTACAGTTCAGATTGTAAGAATAAATTTTACTTCAAAATAGAGTTTAATTTTCTTAATTTGTTTCAGTCTGTTTTCAGATTAGTTTGGATCTAATTAATGCATTAGCTACTATTAGATAAGAGGTGCTTTTCTCCTTAAGCTACTTTTGCCAAAAGGGAATGATTGACAAAATCCTATACAAGTTTAATGTGCAGAATAGTCTGTTTTCCGTGGCAATATATATTTAGGGAGGAATGTGTAGAATTTTTGGGTGTTTCAAGATAATAAAATATTCTAACAAATGTTCTTACAAAAAATATCTTTTGAGTAGGATGCTCATTCTGTTGGCCCAGAATTAAGTGGAATTATGTAAGCCTTTGCATTATTTTAATTTATATTTGTTTTTTAAACAACATTAAGGCAATAAAAGGATGTTTTTAATATCCCTCTCCCAATAATCTAAGATAATCTAAGACAGTGATCAGTTCTTTTTGTCTCCATTTTAAGTTGTTCTTTCTCCCTAGTCTTTGTCCATAGATAATGTTTGTAATATTAATGTTACAAGATAATGTTTGTTAATATTTTTGAGGCATGATATTCTTTCTGTGCTGCTACTTTTTCTTCACAGTTATTTTTAATTATTATATGATCCTGACTCAAATTGATCATACTTTATCAAATCAGTCTCCTGCAATAGAGCACAGAGACCTCAAACCTTTCATTATTAAAATGAACTTTATAATTTCTGTCTTTAACTAGGTATCTCCTTACTTGATTATTTCCCTTAGATGTGCCAAGATCTGTGAACATTTTTCTGCTCTTGATTTTTCTAGAAAAGTTGTTTTCCAGGAAGATTGGATCAATGTACACAATCATCAGGAATAAATAAGTATATGACTTTCACCACAGCCTCAAAAATAGTAGTTTTTATCTGTTTTGTTTATATTACTCTGACTTCCAAAGAGGGATTGAGACAACTGGTCATATAAACAAACGAACACACAAATTCAATAAACTGTAAAAATAAAAATGAGACATTTTAAAAAATTGTGCCAATAAATATATAGTGGTAACCTCTTTTGTTGCAATTTAAATTCCTATGACTCTGAATGAAAGAGAATATTTTCACATTTTTTTATTGACTTTATCACTTCTTTTCTGAATTGACTCCATGTATTTCATCCACATATTGAGATCAAATGTTTTGCTCTCTGTGCTGTATGAATTCTTTATATAACACATATTTGCCGCAAATATTTCCCCATTTTATTTTAATTATAGTTATGTGATTATAATTTTCAAAAATATTATTAGGAATTATAACTATGATGACCTATTTGTATTTGCAAATGGTAATACACTTTAAACTTATGACATAATTTTTAATTGAAATACTTGTTGATTTGGAATCATAGATGCTAGTTGAGTTTATGGTTCTATCATAACTGTTATTATACTCTAACTGTATTCTTTTGTTAGGACCGTTTATTATCCTCCTTTTAATGATTTCAACAGAAATTTCTTCTTACCTAGTATAGCTCTTAGTATTTCTTTTAGACATGCCATACTTATTTTCATTTTTGTTATAGGAAAATTTCCCTTTTTAAAAACTTATTTTCTATTTTGTTTTTTTCCAACATTATATTTTCTCTGGCTTTGTTCATTTGAGAGTTTCACAAACACTGTGTTTTTACGTAGTTATGACAGTGATGAGATACTGACTTATGGAATTAACATAGACACTTGGAAACTATTGTATGGTACTGACATAACAAGAAACCAGTTCTGGGCCATGATTGAGACCAGAAGCTACTGAGGTTCAACAGTTTCTATTCTACAGAGTGCCATTTTGTCCCAAATGATTGATGACATTCTCTTGCCCTATTCTCCACAGATTATGAGAACACTAGTGCAATCTATAGCTTCTGTAGATACCCGCTTCATTAAGCATGATCCCAAAATGTCATTTAATTTATTTCTTAGATTGAATGTCTCATTAAACTCTGATGAGGCCGGGAGCTACTTTGGGCTGGACTTGCTATGAAGCACTCTTATCTTAAAATTTTGTTCTGTCCCTATTGGCAAAGGAAGAGGACAAGACAGTAAAATCAGTGCACAGTGCACTTTGTCTTTGACAAACTGAAATACCGTTTTGCTAAAAGAGGCCCATGGGATAGAGAAATTAAAATCACACATAAAGTAGATCGGCATAAAGAGTGAATCTACAAACTTATGCAGTATTTGGTGTGATATGATTTTGTTTTAAATCCATTTTGCCTTATTTTGACAAACAGAACAGTATCTACTTAATTAAATGAGGTAGTGACATCCCGCTAGCCCCGTTTGGAAAGAAATGTTTTCATTTTTTCAGTTATACAAGATCAGATGAGAGTATGATCAGATGAGAGTATGGGTAAGGTTCTATCAATTTTTAGTAAAAGGAGTATCTTAACAGTTGTTTTTGTCACCCTAAGGAACAGATGTGTACCAAAAAAAACAAAAAAAAAACAAAAAACCTTGTAATAATTGAATTTCCCCTTTAGTTTCCATTGTAGAGTCAGGGACATAGTCATAGGTTGGTGTGGATGGAAATTGGAGAAAAAGAGGTGAATCCTTCAGTAGACTAAACTGAAAACGCTTTGTGCACAAGGATTTAAGATGTTGGCCAGAGCTGTGTCGTGCTGGCCGTTGGAGTGCAATTTTTGGATACTTCCTTGGGGTTGGGATCACCATCCAGCAGTTTATTTCTCTTTCCTGACTCCTGCATCCCGCCACTCTGCCACTGCCACTGCCACTGCCACAGCCACACCTCACACTCAGAACGTGAGGTCCACCCGTGTACAACTCCCCTGACTCCACACCAGAATCTGTAGAAATCTGCTCTTCTGTCTTCCCTCTGAGTCTTTACACTGCATATTAGAGAGCTGCTCTGCAGTCTAAAACAATGCAAGTAAGTAGTGCCATCTAGCATATTGTGCACCATTGCCTAAAACATCTTGGGTTTGAAGCTTCTCACTTTATAAACTGTGTTAGTTTGGTGCCTAATTAAATTTAAAACTTTGAAAAAACTTGCCGTTGTGTACAGGGTTAGCAGCAGTATTTTAGTATGAAAAGTGAATTTAACTTAAAAAATAACAAAAGAAATACCCATAAATAAATACAATTGGTCTAAAGGATTATTAGTCAACCTCCATGTATGATAACAGGGGAAGAAAAGAAAATCTGGGACCATTTCAATGTGTATTTTAGTAGTATCTTGAGATTCTGCCTTTCCATAATATGATAAATTTTAGTTCTTAAATCCTTAAACATTATTAATGTGATTTGAGATTATATGGTATACGCTTCTTTATTCTGTCTTCAAATGAATAATAAAAAATCCCTTCAGCATCTAAAATGCCACTTGAATTAACACTGTGAAATATCACTGAGTAGATAAAACTGTCAGAAAATGAGTGGGCAGTGAGAAAATTATTTAATGAACATGTTCAGTGTATGTTATCAGTCTGTATTTCAGGGCATGTAAAAGTAAGTAATGATTTTGAGTCTCCATCTTGTAAATTTTCAAGAAAAAGATATGATGAACATATCTTTGTGTTTTTGCCTAAATCGTCAGCTACATGGCTAGGGATCCCTGATTTTGGTTTTGCCTTGTTTCAATAGCTTAGGTTATTTTTATCATGTTAATTTCAAGGTAGCTTCAGTCATGATCCTGTTTTTCCCTTTCTTACTAAAAAAGTAAAGATAAACTCAGTGGTATTTAATAACATTAATCCTGTTTTTTGGTTTTTTTTTTTTAATTGTGGTTATTAAAGATGAAAGCATTATTGGGTGGGTGGGGTAATTCATAGGATGTGGAGCTGGAGGACCTGACTTTGAGTCCTTCCTCTGTAAGTAACTAATTGTGTGATATTAGACATATTTATAACTTCTCAAAACATTAGTCTCCTGTAAAATAACTAATTGTCAAATTTGCTTCATTGAGAGTGTTGCTTAAAATTAAAATTAATATTAAATTAAATTAAATAATCTGCATAAAAAATGGTTTGCTTTGCATACACAGGAACATCTGTGATTTATCACATTATGTAGCTTTTAAAATTTGTAAGTAAGAATGCCATTGGCTAAATAGTTGAAAGGAAGTTTTGAGTATTTTCACTATTATACAACCATTATTATGGTTCAGTTTTGTTTGTATGCTGTAAAGGAAATGTCAAAATGTGTAGCAAATGCAGTTTTGGTTGGTGGCAGTTAGAATTTTTTAAAAAACATGGAATTTACATGAAGTTTTGATAATAGTTCTGTTCTCTGTAGAAATTACCTTCACTATGTAGAAAGGAATTGCACATGTTTTTCTTGTTGGAGTATATGAACTTTAACAGTGCAACCTGAGACTAGTTACTGAGATATGACATGAAAATGTGTTAAAATAATAAAATCATAGACATATTTGAGGCTCGAACTTTAGCTGAAAACATGCATCACATTTTGATTTCTCCAAACCAAAGGAGGAAAGATTGTTTTCTTGCTTTTTCCCACCCTTTCTGTACTATTCATTGTAGTCTTGTTCCCAAGATTAAGAATGCATTTTCATTGAAATGTTAAAATATGCACATTGTGTGGCATTATGGTGTTAATATCATCAAGACTAACAGCTAAGCCAGTTCTTTCATTTCCTATCAAATTACTGTTACTTACCAAAGCCATCTAAATACTATTATATGTCATGTTTTAAAATTTTGCTGTGCTTTATCAGATGTTGAGATGCAGCAAGTATTGGTTTGTATCAGTTAAAAATGTTTCTAGTAACTTGTAACTATATTGGATATTAGTAAAGGACTGAATGTACTTAGGCAATATGCAAATGTACTTTTGGCTTACTATAGAGAATCATTTTATTAAAGTTGTATTTTCATTTTCACTAATTCATTTAATAAACAGTTATTAAACATTTACTATATATTAGACACTGTGAGGCTACAAAGATAAATACTGTAGAATACCTGCCATCCAGAATTCCACAACATAGTAAGGGAAACAGATATCTAAGCAAGTAATTTATAGTACAGCATGTTACTCATACCAACGTTAACCTCAGTGCTATGGAGTATAGTGGACATAGCAACCAACTCTGCCTGTTTAAGTCCAGGAAAACTTTACTGAGCAGCTTGCTTTGATCTTGATCTTGGAGGATAAATAGGAGATTGCCCAGTAAAAAGAAAGGAGTATAAGGGCAGGGAAATGCATGTGTACAAAAATGGAGTCATAAAAGGATCTAACATCCATATACTCGGGAGTTGCTAATTGTAGGAGCATAGAATCAAATCTCTGCTGCTTGATAACTTAAAGACCAATCTTCCATTAATCTTTTCTTTTTTTTTTTTTTTTTTTTTCCTTTTTGTCTTTTTTCGTGACCGGCAACGGATCGCAACCCTGAGTGCCGCACCCGTACCGGACTGGGACCGGCAACGGGATCGCAACCCTCGGTGTTGTGCCCGCACCTCGCTCAGCCAGTGAGCGGGAACCGGTCTGTATGTGGGATCTGAACCCTCGGTGGGAGCGCCACTGCGCTCCCAAGCGGCTCACTGTAGCAGTGCGCCACCGGGCCAGCCCCTTCCATTAATCTTTAATGGAATGTTCGTTGACATTCCATAGGCCAAACTTCATTAATTGTAGAATTCAAATATAACATGTTTTCACTGAAAAGTGAGAACAAAAAATATTCATTTTATATGTGTGCGCATGGGTGCATAGTGTTAAAAATTGTAACGTCTTCATATTTAGGATATTCCTAGAAACATCTTTCTTAAAAATTGATTCTAAATTTTAAAATGCCTATTATAAACTTGGATATTGAGTTTCTGTTTTTCTTTAGATATTCAGATTTTTTTCTACAATAATAAGCACAGTTTAGATAAGAAATGCTCAACCTGGTCAAATTTTAGAATTTCTGTAATGAAAATGATGGAGTTGGTTTAGTCTCCTATAATCTTGCTTAAGAAAAAAATCCCCTGGTATTTAATTTATATATAGCATGCAATCTAGATGAATAGGTTTAGGTTTTGTTTGGTTTTCAATAACAACATGCATAAAGGAAATATAATGATCTCATCAAGTCTGTCTCCTTCGGAGAGACAGTGGCCTACTGGTTTTCCTCTCAAGATCCTTCTAATATAGTTTTCTTGCAATTAAGTGGTTTTGTTTCATTGAATCTCAGTAGTTTTATTGCTTCAGAGGCCTTTTACTGAGTTGGGTCAACATTCTACATTGAGGAGATTTTTCATCCCTAGTCATGCAAAAATTCAATTATTATTAACAGTGATATGAATCATTCGTGTACACTAAGAGAGAAATAGGTTGCAGTTGTTTAAAAAACTGTTAATATCTAGTTCTAACCATGGGTAGCTCTGTGAAGTGAATCATATCACTGTCTATGGAAAAGAGAAATAGAAATTAAGTTCTTTGCTCACCATCAGCCATATCATTTTTGAAAATGAAGTCTAAGGAGATAAATGTTCCACTGAGTCTTCTGTCATTTATCCAATAGGCCTTCTCATGCCCTTTTAGCCATGAGATTGTGCAGTAAGAGACTACAAGGTGGTGTGTGAAACCCGTATTTTATATTAAAGTCTGTTAGATAAATAACAGGGGTTTGGCTGTGTGTTTGTGCTATTAAACAGCTGCTAACCTTCTGCTGCCTAAGTTAATTACATTCTCATAGTGGAAAAATATGTATTTACCTACATAGACATACATGCATATACTCATATACATATAGTTCATACAGTTTTATAGAACACATATCTACTGTTGACTGAGGAAAAATTGTAGTTTATGCTTACACACTTTAAAATATTTTGTTTCTGAAGATACAAGTGTAAAATTGATCCAGCAGATTCAACAATCATATCTTCAGATCAAAATTATAATACTTTCACTTACTCATGTAGCAATTAACCCCCTTCTAGAAGTATCAGAGACTTATTCATTGGACTCATCTGTCCAAAGAATTTTAAACTCACAGCTATATCAATCGAAGGACTGATAGATTTACCGGAGAGATGCTGTGTTTAGTGTTTCTTAGCAAGGAATGCTATTATACAAATACAGATACTGTGAGGCCTCAGTTAATGAATCTTCTGTGGGAAACATCTTTTAAAGGGATATTCACTATGTTACAGATATTCCTTAATCATACAAAGGAATGTCGTATAGGTTGTAGATAAAATTGTCAGCTCACACTACACATTTTCTTAAGAAAGCAATAAATGTTTGTTAAGAGAAGAAGGGGTGGATAGGAAAGAAAAATCAGGCTGTAACATGTGTGTGGTCCTGACAGAGGAATTACATGTTATACATAAAATGTACCCATCTTTTGAGCCCCACCTCAAATGCTATCTCTTCATTGGCAGTACCTCCACTGGTAGTGTTTTTCTTTGAGCAATCGTGCATTTTTCTTGTAATTCTCTTATGGCAGTCATCATTTTCTGCCATGAACCATATTTTTCCTTGCCTCATCTCGACGATTTGAATCTAAATTCAGGAAGGGAGTTGAGAGATGTGAGACAGAAATTCTTCCATACCTTAACACAGTATTTCTCACATAGTAAGCACTTAAAAAGTACATGTAGAATCAAGTTTAATAATATTAATCGGCTTACCACACAAAAATTTATAGTGTAGTGTGGGGGGAAAGTCCAAGAATCTAAAAAGGACAGAAATCTAATAGAAAGAGAAATATGTTTGATATGTGTTCCAAGCTACAATAAAAAGAACCAAAGCTATGTCCATCACCGTCACCTTCCCTGTGCCACACATATGTTTATCAGTACAGAAGGTCAAGACCACATTGTTTCATCTCTCTTCAAATTCATCGTGTTTCCTCAGTCCACACCAAGGAGATAAGTAGTTTAAGTCGCTTTCATACAAATGTCAACTCCTACTTAATTCCTTTGGCCACCTGCTTTGGAAGCTCACCTGCTGCGATAAAGAAAAAGCTATGCCTCTGTTCCCTGGATTTTTGTGCGTCCCTATCCTACCACCCTCATGATCACACTCCATAGCTGTTCTCCTGGTGATTGCCATATTCTGCTCAGTATCTGCCAGCTCGTCTCCACCACTGCTGCCAAACTCACCCTCAACTTCCAGAAATCCACTGTTCTGTCCCCAACCTGAATGAAGGAGTTTTTTCCCCATCGCTTCATTCTATCTCTATCTAATCAAGTATTTGCTCAGAATTTCACATGGGTGTTCATTCATAGTTTTGTTTTGTTTTGTTTGTTTTAATTCAACAACAATGCACACTTATTTTTGGAAAAAGAAATTAAGGATTTCCAAAAAATTAGAGCTGGAGCATGCTCTAGGAATACAAAGGACAAAACTCCTAACTTCTATTTTGAGGAGTTAGGACAAGCTTTCCATGTGCAATGAAATTTGAACGAGTTCTTAAAGGTAACACTATAAAATGCACATGTAATAAATGTACATGTGATAAGTTATATGAATGATCTCAGTTGTTATTGAAATATCTTACAGGTATATATGTTTTATTCCACTGCTTTTATTAACTTTAGCATCTTGACTAAGCCGGAATAATTAAATACTTCTGCGAACACATGAAAAAATATCAAATCTATTCTAACGATAAATTTTTTATTCTTTGGGATACTTTGACTTATACTTAAAACAGTTAGTTATTAAAGAGTCAGATTAGGATATCTTAGGCTGCTTCCAAATACAGACTTCTGGTGGAGTCTAGAGAAATTATTAAACCTTTATATAAGTTGCTGAATGTACAATGAATATGTTATGCGAGTATGGAATCAGACTTGTGTGGACTGAGTTGTGCATGAAAATGGTTTCCTGTGCTTTAGCAGGTTCTTCTAAAAGCAAGTCATGGAGAAAGGAATATAATTATTTCAGTAGTAAAAATTTAAAACTATTTTATGTTTTAATATCTTAATGATATATGTGATATATATGGTAGATAAGTATACATAACTATTTGTCTTTTCCTAGAAAGCATAATATAGAAAAATTAAATGTATGTAGTTTGCTTGTTGACTCTTTGAAGTTAATGTCGAGATTATTTTTGTCGTTTGGGGGAAAACAAATAAAAGAAGGTAAACATGCTTACTTCCGTGATACTTTAGAAAGTTTAAAAAGTAAAGGTAAAAGAGGAAAAATGTACCTATAATTTGGTAATTCTTGTAAGTGCTGTTGTACTCATCATTTTAAAAAAATCACATCTTAGAGCCACATTTTTATTCTTAGGAATTCACAACTAAAATTACAATGAAATCCATCGAATAAATATAACTAAATATACATCTACTAGCTTTATATGTTCTTTTCTTCAGGAATACCAATAATACATAAATGGAAGTAGAGCTCTAAAAAGAAACTACCGTGGTGAAGGTGTATTCTTACCCATAGTGGTAGCCTTATTGTTATCCCAAGATAGACTTTCCATATTTCTGCACCATCATTTTTCATCTTGCTCACCAACTGAATATCTTTATAGATGTCAGAATGATTAGATTTACCGTCTGCAAAATATTCATCGTTGAGAATTATAGACCACTTAGAAGATTGGCAAGGACAAGTTAAAACTGAAAATAGGTCTCTCAACAGGCATGCAGAATCAGAGCAGTGGTTCAGTAATAGTTCAGCAGTGGTTCTCAGGGATATTTTCCTTTCATTACAGAAAGGGGGGACAGTTTGTATTTTGAGATTGTTTGCAGAATAAACACTGGGAGCCAAAAATTACACCTGCATTTATTGTCAAGCTGCGTTTGTTACATAATACGTTTTCCTCCTTCCCAGATGTACCCCACCTTCTGTCAAAACGTTATTTCCTTGGCTATCCTTTGTTGCATGTAACTCATTTCAGGCCTGATTCTTAGGATTCTGCCACTTTTGTATTTCTCACCTAGAGAAGCAAAAGTTCTGTTTTTAAAAACCCTGAATGCACATGAGTTTCATTCTGACAAACCCTCTCAGTATGACTTTATCAGTTCTTACACATTTTAGAAAGAAAGAAGAAAGCTCAGATGACCTTTAATGTCATTATTTAACTTGGGTCTTGAGGAGAGCAAAGAAAGCAACAACTTGAAGATGTAGGTTTACAGGTAAACACTTCTGTTCCACCATCTGCTCCCCTGCCACCCCCATAGCAGAGTTACAGTCGCATGAGATGCTAAGGTCTGTGGTACAGTGGGGACGAGGGGAGAGCAGGGACGGTGGTGTGGGAGCAGATGGCGGCTGGATGAGGGGCGCTCCATGGCACTGTTGGCATGGTTACAGAGGGGAAGATGTACCAACAAGCTGTGCCAATTTCTGAATGTTTTAAAACTCCACTTCATGGCTTGTGGCCTCAAACTTTACCCGTTTGCTATCACCATATAGCTTCCCCTGTTGCAAGCAGTTCTTATAAAAGCACCCTTTTCCTTACACTGTCTAAAGGCAGTTTAAAATATATTTTTGTGTGTGTATTATAATTAATCTACTGAAGTATTTTTTCAAAAAAGAGTTCACTATCCTAGATCCCCATGGGAATAATAATTAGTACACATAACAACCCTGATAATAATATACATACAGTAGGCATTATAAATAGCTTTGCTGTACAATCTACTTATATAGCAGGAGCAAATACTGCTAAAAAAAGTTCAGTGCACTGTTTTTTGTTTTTTTGTTTTTTTTACATTCGTTTTGTAGGACTCATATGAGCATTTGCTTGTTTCATCTTTAGTTGAATTTCTGGTTTCCATTAAAAAAATAAAAAGGCAATAGCCTAATTTAAGTTGAAATAGGTCCTTGACTAAAGTCTTATTTTTCCCTAAAAATGCATCCATTGCAAATGTTACTGCCATTTCTACTGCCTAAAGTGTCCTTAGAGGATATGCGTAGTGAGTTGATTTGAGTTTTCAGCCATATGGCATGGTTGAAGCAAAAACATACCGTATTAGGTCAAACCATGTGTAATTGCCGATAGTTCACCATCTTTAAATTATAAAATAGCAATTTTATATGATGTAACCTGATATATATACATTTTAGTAATTTCTTATGTTGAGCTTGGGTAAAAATACATAATAACTTATAAACCATGTACAAGTATATTTGGTGTTACAGCTAAATAAAGATGATATACAATTTTCCAGAGCTTGAGAGTACAGCTCAATTAAAAATACTGTTTGCACAGGTGTTGAGGTTTGTCTCCATAGAAGTGCTCTGAGAACATTGGTTGATAAGTAATTTATTAACAAAAGCTTCTTTTGTTAATACATATACTCAGAAGTAACACTGTACACAAAAATATTTGATTCAACAGAATTAGCTAAACAATGTCCTTTTTGTTTAAAAATGAAGGGGTTAATTCATATGCTGGTCACTGGAATTTCTTGCTCAAAATTCTGTCCAAAGTAATAGTATTAAACTTTGACCCCAATTTAACAAAATTATTTTATTCTTTTTTTTTCTTTCTAAGACTGTTTTTAGATTGGAATAAATTGATTCTATAAAGTGCACAAGTGACTGGTATTAAATGTATGTCTCTTTAGTCTAAAAGTACTTAGTTTTTTGAACAGAAATGAAAATTGAATTGGGCTTTGTACCAAAGATTTATATTTAGATGGAGTTATTCCAACAGTATCTGAAGTGTTAATTACATTTCTGTAGCAAACCTCATTGTTATTATTACGCTGAAGCAAACATCATATTTGAGAGGCATCTCAGCCACATCCAGGCTTATTCTTTCATTTTGTTGTTTATGTCAGTATTTGAACAACAAAAGGAAAGTCTAGATTATTGAATAGAAAAAACGTGTTCCTGAATGACAAAATATTTCTGACCAAAGTAGATTAACTCATATACAAAAATAAAGTCGGGTTTTTTTTTTTCCTTTTTGTCTTTTTTTCGTGACCGGCAACGGATCGCAACCCTCAGTGTCGCGCCCGTACCGGACCGGGACCGGCAACGGGATCGCAACCCTCGGTGTTGCGCCTGCACCTCGCTCAGCCAGTGAGCGGCCGGTCTGTATGTGGGATCCGAACCCTCGGCGGGAGCGCCGCCACGCTCTCAAGCGGTGCACTGTAGCAGTGTGCCACCGGGCCGGCCCTAAAGTCAGTTTTTAATGATAAGAACACATTAAATATGAACCATCTCTTGGATTTATCCTAAATTCACTTTAACATATATGATAATGTGGTATAATTTTTTAAAGGATGGCTGAAGGTCATATAATCAGTCTTCATTCATTTACATGCTTAAACTAAAGCACAGTGCTAGTAAAATGTGACCCCTGAATTCTGAGAGAAAATTGTCTGAAAATTATAGTTTGTTTTGTGGTTTGGTTTTTTGTTTTGTCTTAAAGTGCAAAAAGATCTTGGTTGTCCCCTTGTCCTTATTTTTTTCTTGGGTCCGAAGTTATTTTTCTTGTTTTTATAATGTGTAATATATATATATATATATATTTTGTCTTTTTTCGTGTCCGGCAACGGATCGCAACCCTCAGTGTCGCGCCCGTACCGGACCGGGACCGGCAACGGGATCGCAACCCTCGGCATTGCGCCCACACCTCGCTCAGCCAGTGAGCGGGAACCGGTCTGTATGTGGGATCCGAACCCTCGGCGGGAGCGCCGCCGCACTCCCAAGCGGCACACTGTAGCAGTGCACCACCGGGCCGGCCCTATAATGTGTAATATTTTAAGTGAAGAAATTTTACTATTATACATATGGTTCACATTTTTACTCCGATTTCTAGATAGTTTATATGTGTCTTCTCACTAGTTGTAGATTCACTTCCAACTCTCCCTCCCTAAATTTCAGCCCACTAATCGTGTTTTTATTTTCTTAAATAGTAGTGATTAAAATTGACTTATGTCATTTTATGTGTTTTTGAATATTTTACGTTTTTCTACCCCAAAAGGGTAGAAAATAGTAGATTATTTTATTCATTATAAACACTGTGGCTTAAACACTATTAATTTCTCACTTATTTTCTGATATGTTTTCCTTTATTTTATTATACATTTCTACAAATATCATCGACTATAGGTCAAGTTAGAAATATAATTTTTGTTACTTTCACATTGAATTACTAAAACATATGGGGTAATTGATTTTTAATAAACATTCTCTATGATGTAGTAAAACCCATATTTCTACTGAATTAAATTAGTAATGTCCTAGTACTTATGAACCACAACTTTAAGCCAATTCTCAACTCTTTGTAGTTTAGTTTTTGGATCTGTAGGGTCAAATATGTATGGAGGGAAGAATTTCAGCATTAGCAATTCAAGAAGCAGCAGTTATATTTCTGAGTTTTTTGTTTTGGTTCCAAAATCAGATAGTGGGTGTAGCTCAAAATAGAGAAAAGTATTGGTAACTATAACTGTTACCTTTTTTAGTTTAAAAGTAAATGAAAATCACAAGGATAGATATCTTTAATATAGAGTAGCTTATATTCATAAAAAGCAACACTTCCTGATCAAATTAAACTCTTACTAACCATAAAAATATGATGTTATCTAATTTGTTTGGGGTATGCTGTCACCCCAATTATTCGATGTTGGTTTCTGAAAATATCAGTTTTCAACATTTCAAGATTTTCAATTAGACTATGGTGACAAATGCCAGTATTGCTAATTACCAGAGTTTAGTCAGTAAAATTATGATATGGTCTTTCTTTAACTATTGTCAGGTCACTTAGTATCTGCTTAATCTTTTTACACTTTAATAAACTAAGGGAAAGATTGAGATCATTAGATATCCAACTGTAATTTAGCACTGTCAAGATTAGGGAGGGGATTATGGTCATTAGGAGCAAAATGGTTTCATTTATGGACTAAGAACAACGAGGCCATCAATAAACCACTTTCTGCGTCTAATTATCTTTCTTCTAATTGTGTGCAAATCTAACAACAAACTCATTTTCTTCTTTCATTCTTGAGGAGAAGCTTGTTAAACAGAAATGCTTTGCCTATGCATTGCTTTTACTTCCGTGAATTTTGGTCTTTGTTTGCAAATGCAATAAATTATTTCTAGGTGAACTGATATGTCTTTTAAGGGAAATATGCTGTGTTCTCTCCCAGTTTATCAACATATTTTTTGACAGAGAAATAGATTTTCTAAGATTAGATGAGCTCCAGTATCAGTGATATCTTAATCCTTACATGAGTCATTCATTTTAGAAAGGTATGTGTCTTATAAAATTTCCAATGCAAAATATCTAAATGTGCTAAGAATTGGAAATAGTCTCAATAAGAGGCTCATAAAAGAATGCTTCTCTTAGGCTCTCTACCATTCTCTCACCTTTAAGGTAGAAGTTTTTTTAACCCACCTCCTTGTAATCAAGTTCCCTGAGAAATCAATGCTTGCACTTCACTGAATATAAGGTGTTGACTGAGACAAAGAGCACCGTGATTGCTTGCTCTTAACATTCGAGATCTTGGCTTACCATGAGTCAATTGTGTTTATAATTGTGTCTGTATATTCTGGTTGTACTTGTTAGTGTGGTTATTTACTTCAGTTAAACATTATGTGAACCAAGAAATCATGTTTAAAAAAAAAGACATTTTTATGAAAACTATGTTGAGTGCTTTGAAGATATTTGATAAGGTTATTTTAAATTTGCTCTCTAATCAGGTGCAGGTAAGCAAACTTAAAAGATAAGAATCAATACCAACAGCCTTCTATAATCAGATTCTTTCATGAATGTTCTAAGTTCTAAAAAAACTAGAAACCATTCTAGAAACTGGTTTAGAGGGTGCATTTTGTGTATGGATTATATTCAAGCAACGCTGGAGCGCATCAGAGCATCCTAACTCACAAAGAATACCATAGCTCCACATCAGAAAGATTGGCAAATGAATATTATTTATACTTTTTTGGAGTATAATATTTAACATGTATATCATGTTTTATGAACACCTACTTTAACTGACATCTTTGATTAATTGACCTTGCCTGGTTTTTTAATTATCTTTCCTAGCCATATCTGGTGTATTAAAAACTTTATTGCTGTTCACTCATATTCACTAGAAATGTTAACTTCACATTCTAAGTCCATCATTTTCTCTCCATTTTACAGCATAAAAATGGACCATTGAGTGTTGATATCTTGAAGATTCTTTTTTTCCCCCAAGATGAACTCAACTCCCATAAGCTGCTGTCATTTTACCCAGTTAATATATTAATATATATGTATATTTTTAAATTGAAGGCATCTGTCTTGTTTCTATTGTGAATATAATGTTACCAGCAGCATACAGAGTGCTAAGGAGAATCTAATGGTGACTTCAGCATAATTTTGTTGGCAATCTTTTTTTTTTTTGGTGCCTGGCTGGTATAGGGATCTGAATCCTTGACCATGGTGTTTTTTGGAATGGAAATCATAATTCTAACATCAGAGATAAATTGGGAGGGCTTCTAGTGGTATGTAAGTAGGTCCTATGAGAAAAATATGATACAGCTGCTGCAGAGGACCTTACATTCTTATAGAAGAGATAGAATTTACAGATAAGAAATAGAGAGCAGTATAAGAGACTCAAATGCTTAGGGCACAGGGAAGATTGTGAATTTTCTAGGAAGTAAGAGAAAGAAGAATTAAAAAGTGTCATTATGGTACCCACCCCCAAATGTTTATCCATGTCTAATGAGTGAATAAAAAAATGGCTGAGGAAGACTTGGACATCTGTAGGTGTAATTAATGGGATGTCCTTTCCACTGTAAATTGGAGAATAGCTGATAAAATGTAAAACTATAAAGATAAATACTATATTAGGAATTATATGATATAATTAAAAACATGCCAAAACTTGTGTCTGAAGGGGAGGAATGACAGTATACATAAAGGCATGTAATGTAAATACTCAGGGAATCAATGTAGTCAGAAGAATTCTGCTTAGTAGGTGGAACTGGAACTTGTTCCATCATCTGTACCTTGGTGTGGATATACTGACCTACAAAAATGGCAGTTTCATATGGTTCAACCATTAGTTGTTTTTTAAAAAAATGTATTAATGTTATTTCTTTTTTACGTTCTAAGATGTTACAGAGCAGTTGGGGGGAGGGGGAATGGGGAAGGAGGAGGGAAATAGGGTGGGAGGAATAGGAAGGAGGAGGGTCTTGGTCAAGGCCTGTGGCACCCCCCTTATTCCAGCAGAGGAGACCAGGGAGCTTCCAGTGGCAACTTGGTCATTGTTGGGCTGGATGCAGATGTTGGGGGTGTGGCTGAAGCCCTCAGCCCCCCACTGCCCTGGCTCGAGAGCCTGGGGTGTTTCTGGCAGTGGCTTGGTGGTCATTTCTGGGCTTGGCATGGATGTTGGGGGGGCATGGCTGAGGCTGTCAGCCCCCCACCTCCCCAGCTTGGGAGCCCAGGGCATTTCCTGTGGCAGCTTGGTGGTTGTCGCTGGGCTGGTTGCAGATGTCAGGGGGGCATGGATGAGGTGATCATCCCCCCACCACCCCAGCTTGAGAGTCCAGGGCACTGTTGGGAGTGGCTCGGTGGTCATCACTGGGCTGGTTGCAGATGTCAAGGGGGTGTGGCTGAAGCCATCTCAACCATTACTTCTATAATCAAAATTCCCTCAAGGACTTACTTTAATCAGTAGAAATATATATATTTTTTAGTAATCACATTTAATGTGTATAAGTATGTCATAACAACATAGAAAATATGTAAGTATGAAAATTTATGTTACATTTATTTATTCACCTAATATAATCAGCATTAACAAAATACCTTAGCTATTCATGGCACTGATGTATTCTGAGCATAGTATACTAAGACTCACAAAATCATTAAAGCAATGTGGGTCAACATGATACACGAATATAAGGATATTTCCCCATTCTGTCCATTTATTGTTTAGAACTTAATATACTTTATTCTTAGCTGACTAATGATTAGACGATTGGATGATAACATGTTTGCTCATTTCACCCAGTATCTGTTTAGTCTTAATATATGCAATGCACTATGCTAGGCCCATTCAGAAGTACCCTTTCCCTTCAAGGAGGTGACAGGAATATAATTTTCTTGATAAAATGATTCCAAGAGATTTAATCGGGTTGACTCTAACTCTTTCTCAATAAGAGAAAGTTTTTAAAGAATTATCTCAAACAGGTCTTAGTTTATTTCAAGTCTTGCAAAGTCAAAGTTGCATGTGATGGTAAATACTAAAGCTAAACAAGGAGATTCTTTAGATCGTATAAAAAAAGCAATAATCAGAAAGCCAAACCCATTTGTTGCATGTGGTTTAGTTAATATAAGGCATAATTATGTAAAACTGACTCTAAAATTGAGATCCAGTTTTTAAACATCCAATTTATTTCTAAGCAAATGTTAGATCCTTAAACTATTTATATTATAAATCCAAATTTATATTAGAAAATTCAGCAGGCGCATGCAGGAAATCTTAAGGGGAAAATGGTAGTTTTCCTGCCTAATACTTTAAGTGCAAATAATATGAGGCCATGGGTTCTAAATCGATTGGGGTCATATGCTGGATTCTGTGTGTATGGTAGAAAATTCAAAAATACTATTTTTGTGAGGAGAGAATTCATGTAGAAGTGTTTTCCAGCTTTGCTTGTTGCTCTGGTACTACTCATTAGTGTATGATCACTTTTTTCTTCCTAAGATCATACCCTTTATTAGGCAGCAATATTCTGCTAATGGAGAAAAGAAAATGAGCAGTTTACAATTATGTAAATAAGACATTCTGAAAAGTAATAGAGAGAACTTTTTCCCCCTAAATGAATAAAATTTCAAATAAAATTAGAATCTCTGTACCTCGCCACTCATTAAAGGGTGACACTAGTAACAATTTGCAAAGAGGAAACTGTAGAGATGCAATAAAATAAGATTATCTTGGCAAAATTGAGATTTCTCTCGGTATGTCATGCTAAAAATGTAGCTGAGAGCTGGTTTTTGTAAGATCAATGAGGGATCTATGCATGAAATGTGACTTGCATATTCAAAGAAATGTTTTAAATTGTAGCTTATAACTCACACCATGGAAAGAAAGAAGTAATGTAATACTGACGTACCCTTGTCCATCTATGTATAACAGAGTCCATGTGTTTACCAAAAGGGTCCAGGTGCACTTTTAATTCCCCACAGACAGTAAGGCTGGTGTATGGGGTTTATAAAAGCTATTTCATTTTATGTTCACCATGGAGACTGCAACTACTTTTTATATTTGGGATACCTCTGCAGTTTCCCACTAATTTGTATTGCTTTAATGTGTTCTATCCTAAAAGCCTCTTGATTCGTGTTCAGGATATTAGTCATATTCATTAATTTCTAATTGCTTTCTGTAACCTGTGGTAACTTTTGGGACTTCAAATGTAATTGAAGGTTTTAATTTTAACTCATCGAATCAAGGAGTGATATGGTGACATCAGTGTTCTCAGAATTTTTTACCCTGCCCCCCCCCCCCGAGGTTTTATGTGAGATGGATCGAAAACATGGAGAGCAGTTGTAGTAGTCTAACCTTTAGGTGATGTGAACTTCCGAAAAGAAGTGGCTGCAATAGAAAGGCAAAGGTGGATGCCAAAAGGCATTTTGAAAAATAATGATTGATGAGACTTGGTGACTAGCTGGTTATGGTTAATAAAAAAGATAAAAGAGTAAAAGCTAACTCTGTGGTTTTAAGCAATGACAGATGGAAGAATGGTGATACTACTGGGGAAGACAGGATAATCAGAAATAGACTTCGGTTTCTGGGAGAAGGTGGTCTGCTCAGATTTGTATATGATGCTTATGAAGACATGGTACACCCAAATGGACACATTTAGTTGTGTGTGAGAGTAGAAAACTGTTCCTCAAATAAGAGGTTGGGGTCTGGAAATAGAGATTTGGGAATCCTCAGCTTATATATAATAACAAAAGCTGTGACATAAGAGCACTGGATTAAGATAAAGAGTTTATAAAGAGTAGAGGGTCTTGGGGACCACTTTCATCTAAATGGTGAGAGGAAGCATAGAAGGCAGCAAATGAAGCAGAGAAAGAACAGGGATATTACTCTATGGAAGTATTTAGAACGAAAGAGATCTGTATTTGGAGTTGAAGCAGCATTATATTATTGGCCTCAAGTAATTTTTCCATCTGTCAGGTAGTCAGTTCTTTTCAAATAAAAGATAGGAAATCTTCACAGATGTCACAATAAAGGTACCCAGAATTCTTCATATTATGTACTATAGGTCTAAAACCAACCATGATTATTTTTATGAATTGATAAAATTCTAATAAATGCAAGTATCCCTTGCTTTAGAATTAGAGGCATTTCTGAAAAGTTTTCTATGAAAAACATATTCCATGTACTCTGCCTTGCTTTCTAAATATTACCTTTATTCATAAAAACTTAAGGGAAAGACCCAGGGAGCTGTTTTGGGCCTATCCTGCTGCCAAGCACAATTTCTTTATAGCAGCGTTTACAATGCCATCAACCTCAGATTTTTATATCATAAACACTATTTACAAAGAGTCACAACTCATTTGTATCTTTATAACCACCCCACAGGGTGGGCAAGGCAGGTGGTATTGTTCCTGGTTTGCAAGTAAGAAAACTGAGGCCAGAGGCGTTTAGGCATCTGACCCAAAGTAATATGGAAAGTAGGACTCAGGTCTTCTGATTCCTAGCCCAGCTTTCTTTCTGCTGTTACTGTGCTGTCTCACCATTTGTTATAGATTCCCTGAAGACTCCTGTGAGAGAAACTTTAGAATTTCATCAGAGCAAATCCTAAACGTACATGATGAATTTGCTCTCTGTTTTACTGAGTAAAATCTGTTTAGACAATATTCCATACATTAGGTCAGAGGTCTAAAGTGATTGTTTATTGGGCTCTTTTGGACACATTTTGAGGCATATTAATTCTTTCAGGCTTTTTTTTTGAGGAAATTACTCTTGAAAAGGTTCTTATTGGTACCCTCCAGAGGCCCAGAAGAGTTAATTGGCTCACAAAACATATGTGGATTGCACTGAGGGAATAGTTCACTTATCTCTTAACATCTGGATGTACTGTTTTTTTTTTTTTTTTACTGTTATGTATTCATATCTGAAATCTGTGGCCATTTAAAAATAAGTATGGTAAGTAAACAGTATCTATATTATTAATAACAATTCACTGTAGTTCTATGGCAGTTTATAAAAATGTTTTTAAAAAAAGAAAGAAAAGGAAAAGTGCTATGTTAAAAATATCCTGGTGTATCTATGTAACTTATGAATTCAGCGCAATTTAAATAACTAAAAAGCAATTTTTACAATAATATGCTGTTCACATTTTGAAAGCATTACCAATTATTTTTAAATTATGTACATTGAAAATATGGGAAGCAAAATTGTTCAAGATGTTTGTGCGCCTGTCATTCCAAAAACCCAAACACAATTTTTGTCAATCTGCATTCCCCCGGAGAGGTAATAAAATATTACTCTGCTAAAATCTGATTTTCACCTTATGTTAATCATACCCTCTTTCAAAGACTTCTTTTACTTCCTTCTAAACATGACCTTCCGTCAGAACAAGAAACAATACAAAAACATCTTCCAAGGGAAAAAAAGGTACAAAAATACAAAAAGAATACAAAAAAACAGAAATAAACATGTTTATTTAGTAGAAAATAGGAGATGAATGTTGATGACTTCACCATTGAAAATGATGCCCCATTTCACCACTTGGCCTCAAAGTTCCTCGGCCTCGATTCCATTAGCATGAGTTTCTCTCTGCATTTCATCTCCCCCACCCCGCACATAAACACTAGACTCTGTCATCACAGGTAATATGGCTGCCACCAAGATCTGTAGCTTCAAACGTGCCTTTCTCCCCCCATCCATCCTCACACAGCCCTGCCTCTTGAGCCTGTCTGTTTGTTGCCCTCATTATGACCTTACCTTTAACCTTCCTTCTTCTCTCCCTTTCTCTCAATCTATTTGTTCCCCTCTAGCTATATTTACCACATGACCTACACATTTCAAGCACACACTGTCCACATTTCCACAAGCCCCGCCCCCAGCCTTCTGCCATTCACACCCTGCTATTCCTTTTGCTCTGTTTCAATTCCAATTCCTGCATAGATGTCAAAAGTTACACATTCCATCCGATGGGATCCATTATTCCAAGATTCCTCACCTTAGGCTCCTAATGGAGTCAGAATAGCTTTCCATTTAACTCTAATTCTTTCTCTTTTCCCTGCAAGAGCCATTCCAAACTGGGTCTGTTCTCCTCAAACCCAGGAGTCCGTCCTTCATACTCCCAGATAATCATCTTTTCTAATTCTTGACTGAGATGGAAAATATTCTTTCCATTTACCATCACATACCTCAAAGAATGCATTACACCCCTTCTCTTTTGCAAATTATTTTCTTCCTACTCATTCTTTAGTGCATTATAATCTGACTCATACTCCCATCAGTTTATACATCTTTGTATGTACCTGTTTTAAGCTCCCTACAAAATTACAAGCTCCATGAGGGCAAAGACTGTGGTTTGCTCCCTCCTCACTTCCTTTGCCTTTGCTATTTCAGTGCTGTGCCATTAGCAGACACTAAATAACTACGTGTTAAATTCAGGGAATAAGAGAACTTCAGATACCAGGTTCAGTTTGTACTTCCCATATTTGGAAATACCACTGAACTAAAACTTGCCTTATTCCTGAGTGGCAGTACAGCATAGTGGTTAAGAGCACAACTAGACTACGTAACTTCAAATACTGGCATTGCCACTTACTAGTTCTGTGCCCTTCAGGAAATTATGTAATCGCTCTCTGCCTCAGTTTTCTCATATATAAAATTGGAATAATAGCAAGATATATCCTATAGGGTTGTTATGAAGATGAAATGTGTGTGTGTGTGTGTGTGTGTGTACACAACACTGGGATCTATAATGTGGTAACTTCCTGAAATGTATTGAAGTATCAGTTTAAAGCCCATGGTAACTACAAAGAGATCAGTTATATGTACGATACATTTTGATCAATTATTAGATCTTTAGAAAAGTCAAAAAGGAGGATACAAGGTGGGATAATGGAATTCTATTTGGATTCCTGTATTTATTTTGAGAACTGATAATTCGGTCATTGAGATTGAATTTCATGTTGCTGTATATAGTGGCGGATTTTTCCTTTCATATTCACTAGCATACATGACCTTGCTTTGAGTTTCTACATGTGTCTGTTGCTTTTATACTTATGTACTTCATATTAGGATTTTAAAAATAAATTTTGCCAAGGATGATTTGAACCTAACTATCTGTGATATTGTGCTAACTTTGTTTTAAAAATGCTTTTTTTAGTCCTGTTATATTATTATGCTATTGATGCACTCAGCAGAATAAACTTATGTAATCAATTCCACATTATGAAATCCATAGTGTATATTTTACCCCCAAAAGGATGGATACAGTCACTGCAGAGAGACTCACTTGCTTTGTGATTGTAGAGGAAACAGAAATTCAGAGACCTGGCTGTGTGTACATGGGCAATTCACTTTTGATTTCTCTCTGTTTCCATATACTCACAAGAGATCTGAACTAGGAATGGCCGATGGCCCTCCCAAGAGTGCATTTTTGTCAATCTAGAACATGAGTCAGCAAACTTTTTCTGCATAGGGCCAGATATTAAATATTTTAGGCCCTCTGGACCACATACAGTCCCTGTCACAAGTTCTCAGCTGTGCCTTTATAGTGCAAAAGCAGCCACAGGCAATATGTAAATAAATGGGCCTGGCTGTGTTCCAATAAAACTTTACTTATAGACACTGAAATTTGAATTTCATACAGTTTTCATGTGTCACAAAAAAACATTCTTTTGATGTTTTTTCAGCCACTTAAAAATGTATAAAGCATTCTTAGGTCACAGTCCCTAGAAAAATAGACAGCGAGCCAGATTTGTATTGTGGACAGTAGTTTGCCAACCCCTGATCTAGAATAGCTGAACAATTTATACATATATCTGTTTGAAAACTTACTATATGCAAGGCATTATCTCTTGTAATAGTGACCATTTTCACTTTCCTCTTCCTTGTTTCATAAACAATCACCAGGCATTTGAAAAATTCAAAGAGCCTTTGGCCAGATTGTGTATCTATTTGTACTTGGATGTATTTTTGCCAAAACACTTGAAAGTCTCTTGGCTTTTTATTCATCTTTGCTTTGCCTAATATTTTCCCACCTGTGTAGATGAATGAAATTTTTCAACAGCCTTTCTTTGTATGACTTTTGAGACTAGTTGCTATTTAAATTATGCAGAATTAACTGTAGCTCTTCTTTATGTTCTATTCCCCTTTTGTGGGTGTTGGAAAGACTTTTCAGGAACATATTTAAATAGATTGAGAATTCTGAAAAACATGGTTTAGATATTTATTTGGGTTTTACAGAAAAAGATTTAAAACAACCTCTATGCCTCTAATGTAGTTCATTTATTCAGAACCTAATGCAAATTCAGCAGTTTTCTGGATAAGTGTTGCTTCAGAGAATCTCCCTATACACTTAGAAAGGTTCATTTCCTTCTTTACTGGCTATCAGCTCACCCTAACTCTGAGCATTCTATCCCTGTCAGATGTAGAATAAGCATGTGAGTAAGTAATATGGAGGTACTGTTCAAAATCAGGGAATTTCTTTTCACTTAGAAAGAGGTTATTAAAACAAAATACATTACACAGTTAAGATCATACTGCATATAAACTTTCATGTAATGATTTTTTCACTTGACATGAAATCACAAGTATTTTTCGATGCTATTAAAACGTTTTTATAAGTTTCACATTAATGTCTATATAATTAGCATTCATATCATTATGTTACTAGAGCAGGTTCTTGGGTCTCCAAGTCATAGAAATGAACAATGCCCCCAGCAGTAAAGCAAACAACACTTTATTTAAAAATAAAGCTCCAAGGGGAGCTGTTCAGGGTCCTTTACAGGGCAAGGGGTGAGGGCCAGCATCATCATTCTGCACCTTTGGAGGTGGTCCATTATGTTCTTCCTGGTTGCAGTGTGGGCGCATGCTTAGTTAGGGCTTTGGTCCTTGCACCTGCTCAGTAGGTCCAAGATGGCGGTGTTGCTCAATACTGCCACCCCAGGAGGATCCTTGTAGTGGTCATCTTGAAGCTTTATGTGCATGTGGGAGTTGGGCTAACTGCCTGGGGGGAAGATTGTGGTTTAAAAAAAGTTGCTTATCATAGTTTGTGAAAATATCTTATCTGTGTGTGCTGGATTCTTTGAAAATAGGGGTGAAAGACTGAGTTGAGGGGCCGAGTCCCATCCCTATCCTGTCTCAATTGTACTAAAGTTTTTATTTAATTATTCTCTTATCATTGGTCATCAAGCTTATGTCATTTTTTTTGGCTGCTGTGAATAAGACCACTAGAATTTCTTTGGCCAAAATCCTGGTTTCTCTTTTAGGCTTTTTCATGAAGACAGTTTACAGCAGCTAGTGTTACTGTGTCAAAGGTTATTAAATATTTGTAAGCCTCTTGTTAATTCTTTTTTAGAGAAGTGTTTCATTTATTTTCCTGTTAGCATTGTAGAAGAGTTCCTATAACTGTACCCTCAGTGATACACAGTAGTCTACACTTTAAAAAAGTGTGTTTGCTAATTGGATAAATGAGAGAAGTGATGTGTTAGCTCAAACAAAATTTATTAAGCACTTACTGTATGGCAGGAAGATTTTTTTTTTAAAGTCTCACTCTGCTTTTGAGGAACTAAAATTCTCTTTAGAGAAGTAGCCATATAAATTATTAGAATGCAAATGAGAAAAACTAAGAATCAAAAGTACTATGGGAGCATTGAGCATGGAGTTACTACACCTAGAGGATCATGAAAAACTTCATAGAAGAGTTGATCTAAAGAAGACTAGAAGTTCACTGGGCATAAGTAGGGCAAAGACATTCCAGGCAGAGGAAATGTGAACCAAGGAAGGGAGACAGGAAAGATAATAGCAGTTCACTGTGGTGATTCAGGAACATTGGGTAAGTGTGGAAGAATGGCATTGAATGAAAATGAAAGATAGAGAGATGGAAGTCCTATGTTAAAAGGGCCTTTTGTGTTTTGATCCTGTAGATAACAGGAATACAAAAATAACTAACATATATCTAGTTCTGTAATGTGCTGGTTTATATCATAAGAGCTGTGTATACATTATTTCATTCAGTCATCAGAACAACTTCATGAGGTTAAAATTTGTTTTCCCCATCTCACATATTGGGAAACTAAGGTTCACAAAGATAAGTAACTTGCCCAAAATCACACAGTAAATGGTGGAGAAAGAATTCAAAACAGGTATGTCTGACTCCGAAGGCTATGGTTTTGTTGTTGTTGTTGTTGTTGTTTTACCATTAAATAGCAAACTCCTGGGTTACTGAAAGATTTTAAGCTATGTAGTGGCAAAATCAGGTTTCCGTTTTTAAAAGATATGTCAGGTATAGTGTACAACCAAATTTTATGATTCCACCATTGACTAATCTGGATGTGCATTTCTAGGAGGACTATTTAGTAGGACACATTGTTCATTCAGATTCCAGTTCAGATTCACCTGACATTTATTCAGCACCTTCTGTGTGTTGGGCACTCTGCTAGGTGTGTCTCGCTACATTATCTAGATTAATGTTAATTGTGGTTGAATATAAAACATGTTTTATATTGGTTGGCTAGTTTCAGCTACTAGAAAAACTGTTTTAGAAGAACCTGCACAATGTTCAGCACTATACCAATTCTGTCAGTAAGTAGTACCAGCATGACATCTGGTTGTTTGTCAGTGAATGGATTTCCTGTGGTCATACCTTTAAAAATGTTGTTCTGCAACTTTTAAGTAACCAACCATATTTGATACTGAAATAGTGCTTTTGAAATTTGTGGGAGATTGGTAGACCTACATAATGAATGATAACTTCTAGTTGTCCCAGGTTGGACGTAATGATTGGGTGGATTTGACTTTTCTTATTTATTACTGGCCTCATGGAAGATATTCAGATTTTTTACAAGTTAACAAAATAATTCAGATAAAACGACCCATAATTGTTAAACCCTTATTTTGGAGTACTAAAGGCTAGAGATTACAGTGATAAATGTAACTTACTAACTAATTGGAAGGGGGCTGATGATGGACCTTCTGAAGTTGGTGGAAGGTTAGATTCTTAAAGAATACAGGAGAGTCTCAAAAGACTTTGTTACATCTAGGGCAGCAAAAGAATTAACTTACTTGGGAACAAAAGCAGATGTGTGCGGCATCCCACCCCCCACACACGATACACTCAGTAGCAGTAACTATATTGTTCCAATTGGATTAAAATATAGGTAAGCATTGCTGTTGGCGGTAAAAGAACAGTTCACCGATAAGGAACTCAGCAATTAATTGCAATGACTGTTCAAATAAAAACAACCAACATTGAAAGCTAGAAATGTATACACCCTAAAAGAAGATTGTAGAGCTACCACCAGGAAGAAGATCTGCTAACGATTGAATACTTCAAGTAGGGCTAGTGGGATAGAGGGACCAAAGAATGTTGAAACATACATTACCTTTTATTGACTAATCTGCAGGTAACCCTTTCCTTTGTACTAATGTTAATGTGCCAGTTTTGTGCCTTATGAATGAAAAACAATCAAGTGTTTAAAGTTTCTCCTTCCTTGGGGGGGAATTCTGGCAGATATTTTGTGGTTTACAAGGCTTACAGATTTTTTCTTTAATGAACTGGCCCTTCCTTTAAATGCAATTAGCTTCTTGGTTGTTATTGGCAACATTTGTTTCAAGAGATTTATAACAGCCAGACTTTTTGCGGGGAGGGGAGTCTTGGTAGAAATATTCGTGGTACTTGTGCAAGTTTAGAGTAACTCAGAAAAGCACAGTAAAGAGGAAAAATACGAATAAATTACAAACATAGCCCAGAGGAAAATGACCTTAACCAACATCTAGAAATGTTTGTACTTGGAATGAGTCGGGAATTCAGGAATTATTACCTAGGTTTATACAGCCAGAAAACTAACTGTAGACTAAATTATATCATGACAATGTAATGAAACAATGTAACTGTTCTGAAGTGGGATCTATATGCAAATGCCTTGCTATTTCATGTGCCCAGCACAGACCTCTCTTTTGAGCTCCAAATCCATACATCCAACTGCCTATTTGAAATTTCAACTTAGAGGGTTCATACATTTGAAACCTTATATGCCCAGTCTGAATCCTTGACCTTTCCCCTCCTAACTTCTCTGTTTCTGTTGTTCATGCCAGAAACCCAGGAATCATTCACAGCTCCCTCTTCCTTATCTCTCACATTTCATCCGGTCAGTCCTTCCTCTAAAATGCATATTGCAACCATCTTTGGTCAGCCTAATCCAAGCCACCATCATCTTCTGTCTAGACCATAATAATTGTTTCCTAATTCTTCTCCCCATTTCCATTCTTAACCCCTCCCTTCATTTTGCACAGAGCTGCCAGAGTTCTCTTTTTAAAAGTGTAAATGTAATCAACTTCTGCTTAAAGCTCTCCCGTGCTTTTCCACACTTAGGGTGAAACCTAAACTCCTTATTATGGCCTAGAAGGCCCCGCCTACCTCTAAAACCTCATCTCCTTTTTCTAATCTATTGTTTGATTATTAGGCAAAATACTTAAGGTATAATGGATTTATGAGATGATGATACCCAGATAACTAATCAGCCCTGCTTTATTTAGGGACTAATTTCAGTGATGAGAAACTTAGAAAATTATTACAATTATGTTACTCTAATTGCTTTAGTTTGCATTACTAATCTCTTATTTCTGGACATATACAAATCCTATTAGTATCCAAAGTCAGTTAATGAATACGGAAAATGCAGCCATAGGCTTAATATATCCTTCCAAGCATCTTTTGTCTGACCTGTAACCCTATTACCCAGCGGAATAATTGCTAATCCAGGCAGCACTAATGTGGAATGGACTCTAATGGCTCCAGCATTGTGACCTCAGCACTAACACTGATCTCGTGACAACCTGCATTCAGTTTCGGTGAAAATTGATGGCTTTGTATATGTATGTACGTACCTGTAGATTTCGTGTATTAAACTTGTTCCAGAAAAACTGTATCAATTGCAAGAACAACTCTGCCAAATCATATAGTCCTATTGATTTCCCTAATGAGTTAAGGAATACAGTTCATGGAAAATTGGCCCATGATCACAAAAATTACGCTCAAGGAAGCTAACATTCTTTTAATGTAGCATTATAGCTTTATGGAGACACAATTTATGTGTATTTAATTCTTGCCAAATAGAACGCGAAAGAATCTATTCAAATGGTTTATCAATCCATATGATCTTTTCACACCTTATTAAGAATATAATATACCAGAAGTAAGGGCATATTAGTAAAGCTATCATTAAATGATCGCTCAGATAAAAGCAGTTGTGAATGTTTATTCAAGAAGCAGGTAGTTGTCTTGGTGTGAAACAAGCAGTACTTACTTATCACACCTGGTTTATCAGAACTTTGGCAGTTGTTTTCTACATGTTTTTTCTTTGTGATTTTTTTCAGTAATATGTACTCAGTTATTATAGTTCAAAACTAAGCACACATCGTTTCAGATTTCTTAAACTAGTATTTTGTTCTTTCTAGTCTTAGTCAATAAGTTTCCATTTTCCATAGCCCTTTTTACCATAATTTTACTAATTTAGTTTTAAGTGCTTCTATTGTTATATTAAGTAGCCTCCTTTTACCATTAGCATTCTAATTCTAAGGTGAAAGAAGAATGCGTTACATAGATTTGACAAGTAAAGACATTAGTATAGTATTGTCATAAAGGACTTATTAGCATTTGAAGGTTCTGACAAGCTTTATTGAGAAGAATGCAATTTACATAAAATCTCCAGTGGAGGACAATTCAGTTTAGCCCAATCTCACCTAAGACTTGACTTGACCCATTAAAATTATTCCAGTTTGAGGTGTTGGGTGGGTGGGGGATCTTTTATTGCAAGGAAAACAAATGAGCTTTAAAAAAAGATTTTTCATGATGCGAACAAACTATTCCAACAAGTCTTTATCCAGCGTGGCTTTACTACTTCCCAATCCTGGCCTTGAGCTAAGACTGTCAACCAGAGTAGGAGATTTCAGTTTGTTTTTTAGTCTTTGATTTTAAAATTCACACATAGAATTTGCTGCAGGCAGAATAACAGTTGCAGGAGAGACAGCGAGCAAACAAACTAGGATTCTTTTCTTCACTGGCAACTTGACTGTCCACTGACTGATGTTGGTTTGGTGGTCAGGCTACAGAATTTTTTATTGCAAATCATTATTTACAGGGTTTCAGACTTTCCCTTTCTCTCGCTCTACCCCATCTATCCTTTAGCCATACCTTCCGATAGTTATTAGTAAGTTTTCTTTCTTTTCTTTTTTAGAAGAATCCATTTCTTTATTTAAGAAAAAATGCATTCAGACTAAGGTTTTCAGGCTGAGAACTTGTACAAAAATATATACACCCAACTGTTGAAATGTGCTTAGTGAAGTTTTTAGAGTTAAACCGTACAATGCAGTTTTCATGTTTTCTTATTGTAACTGCTCTGCTCTCAGCATCAGTTTAGGCCATATTATTAATCCAGTTTCCAAAAACGGCACCTTATCCCCAAGGACACATGTTAGAGGGGCAAATGATGGTACTTCTGAACACATCTTGGGGACACATATTTTAAAATTTTGTTTTGTTTTATTATTATTATTTTTTTGGCAGCTGGCCACTACAGGGATCGAACTCTGGACCTTGGTGTTATCAGCACCACACTCTAACCAACTGAGCTAATTAAATTTTATTTATTAAGAATTCTAGTTAAGTTGTGTTTTTTGTTAAGGTGACTTTTAAAAAATTTTTTTCTCCTAAGAATGAATCATTTTTAACAGATTTTTTTTTTTTTTTTCATTATAGGGTTTTCTTATTTGGGTGCCATTTACTATGTATTTTCTTTAAAGACCAAGGAAGCCTATAGGGATGAGATTTTACTCTTGTTATTGTATAAACACATTTGCTTTATATCCATGTACAGCATTCCTATAAAATGAAACTATTAACTTATAAATGCACTTGAGAAAGAATACAACAGTGACTATTGTTCAGGGTGCTTGTAATGTTTCTTCTCTTTTTACATATGCTTTCTGGATGAGTGACATTAATGGTGTGTCACTCAGCTGATAGTAATTCTTCAACTAAATATATTCAGTTAAGGAAAATTACAAGGTACTTATAGTTATGTTTGGGCCTATTCATATATAGACTTTCAAGAGTAAATTTTTATTTGGCCTTTCTTAGAGCAAAGATGTAAGAAGTGCTCTGTTACTTTGCCAATGGTTAAAATGAATAGAAATATTTAATTCAGAGAAAAAATCCACTAGTTTCTGGAAAAGCATTTATATTTACATAAAATTACACATTCTAAATATGGTTTAGAGAATGTCACTAGAGTACTGTGATTTTTTTTTCTTTCTTAAATGCATATCAGTTCTCTTATAGACTATGTAATTGAATAGTCTTTCCGTTCAGTCTTACTTAAAATATTTATCTTATACTTTATTTTTCTTAAAATTATGAATTAGAGAAAGTCTGCCATTTAAAATGTTTGGAATAAAGATCAGGCCACTATCATATATTTGCTTGAAGCCAGGAAAAAAAGTATATGTATACTTTTCAGCTGAAGCAAGTAGATAAATAAGATTTGTGGGGAAAATTTCTCCTACATATAACTCAAGAGTGTATACTGAACTTAAAAGGTTATTTATGGAGTACAAGGAAGAAAGAGTACAATAAAGAACCTGATAGCTATAATTTAAATTTTTAGTGTTATAATTCATATTCAGTAATTCAATAGCAGATGTAAAAAATTGAAATGAGAGAAAAAAATTAAAGTGCCACCAGACTGACTAATCAGTCATTGAAAATGCCTGTAGTGGGAATTTACTTAGATAGAAAATGTTTGCACTGTCATTAAAGACTCCCTAATTTATATTAGTGAACTAATGTAATAACAGGCACAAAAATATACCCTGAAGCTTACACTATGCAGAGGACAAGCATTTCTAACCCAATCTGGTACTTAAATACTCTTAGAGTCCAGGTATCCTTACCTCCATGCCACCTCCAGTAAAAATATTTCTGTCTGTCTCTGTCACACACACACACACACACACACACACACACACACACACACACCCCCCTAAGAAATATTAGAAGTAATATAGGCTAAGTAACACCTAATTAAATAGTTAAGTAATCATAACATATATTGACTCCCAACTCTTAAGATTGAAGTAAATGTATTTAAGGCAAATAATCAGGCCAACTAAATGTTAATTCTTTTCTAACACTTTTTTTTGTCTATTATTTTTTAGACAAATCTAGAAAGCCAAAATAACTAATTTTTAAATGTCTCCAGAGAAATACAAACTATTACACAGGTTTTAATTTCCAGAAATATTCTTTAAATTTCAAACTTGCTAATATCGCTAACAAATTGGCTGTTCATTAATATAATTGCAACTGGTTCCCAGAACTAAAATTCCATGTATCCTATAAAACCTGCAAATAGAAAACACAATCTAAATTTAGTTCTCATGTTAAATTAAAGCAGGCCATAGTGAGGATAGCAGGTAGAGAATGTTTGCTTTTCTTTTCCCTATATTACATCTAAATTGTTGTTTAATTCTTGCTGGCACATGAACAGTAGGAATTTGTATGTTGGAAGGTAGGCTGTAAGGGGGAGGATAGTGAAATATGAAATGAATATTTATAGGTTATCTGTTATGTACCAGGTATAATGATAGGTACTTTCTAGTTATCAAATCATTTAATTTGGATTCATGCTGGAGGAGAGGGACTGGGGAGGCCAGATGGCTGGCCTCAATGCCCCTGTCCTCTTACCAGGTTCTTGACTCCACCACAGGAAAGAATTCAAGAACAGAGTCACAGTAGAAAGTGAGAATGGGTTTAATGTATCGAACAGGAAATACAGATTTCACAGAGAGAGTGTGGCCTAGCTGTTGCTTTGAGTTGCTTTGCCCCCCACGGATTTGTCACACCCCTTCCCCTGGGTGACGGAGACACAAAGGATTACTCAAAGCCCATCTCTACTGAGCAGTGAGAGGCCCCGAAGTGGTTAATCTCCTGGAACCCTCAAGAGAGAGGCATTCCTTCTTTGGGAAATTAACACTGAATTGGGGTTCTCTTCCTGCATTTATTTTCCAGACCAGGAAGTTACAGGAAGAGAACAAAGGTGGGGTTATAGTTTAACAGCATAAGCTGGTAACTTTCAGTGAAACAAGCCAGACGACATTCCAGTAAGGCAATTAAGTGGTCCTATCAACAACAGTTTGATCTTAGCAAACATTCCTTCTGATAGCAATCCTCAGTATCTTTACATAACAATCAGTAACTAGTCTGTCTTTGAGCCAGAAACCTGCTATGCCACAATTCTTATCTTGCAACAGAGACTTATACCCTGAGGGAAATTTCCAGTCCTCCACAAGGTATGTATTTGAAACTGCAAGGCTTTGGAAAACCAGGCCCTGTGAAGTACATATGCCTTATAGTATATTCCACACCTAGCTCCAGAGACTGAGCAGGGCCCACACCAAGTTTAATACAAAAGTAAGAAATACACACTTAAAGTTGAGCACAGACTGCAGGCTGGCTCAAGAGAGTGAGAAGTTACTTGCTGAAAGTAAGTTTGATACAAAAGAAAGCATGCACACTTCAGCTGGTGAAGTTTGGTTGGCCTCAGGAAAGTGAGAAATGACCCTGCCTTTTGCTGGAATTCAACTTTTATAGTTTTGCTATCAAATACATATTCATGCTGCCTAGTGAATATTGAACTAAGGGGGTGGTTCCCAGTTATGAGACATAGTCTTGCACATGCTCACTTGGTCTCTTTTTAGGGCATGTTCATTGATCAAGTTCTATCACATGCACTGAACATATTCAAGAATATTCTGTGCTCTTTAGCACCTCTAGTGGAAGGTCATTCAAAGGATAAATTCCACTTTACTCAGCATGCTTGGCTATTATGGTATATAACTTCTTCCTACTGAGCATGCCCAGCCACTGGATTTGCAAGAGTCAGCACCCTGAGATCTCAGTCTCCCCATGTTGGTGCTGAAAATATGTCCAGCAAGTAACAGTAACGCTGCTCTAGGGGAGTGCCTAGAGGAGAGGCCTGAGACCTTGGGGAGTAGTTTGAAACCCAGAAGCATGTCCTGAAACCTGAACCCAGGGAAACAGAGCACCTCCTATCTCAGAATGACTACCCTTTAAGGAAGGTATTATTATCTTCATTTTGCAAATCAGGAAATAAATGTCTAGAGAGGCTAAGTCACTGGCTTAAGATAACACAGCTAGTAATTGGTATAGCTGTGATTAGAACCTAGGTCTGTCCGATTCCTTAGACCATTCCAGCCTCACCAAACTCTGCCACAGCTACATATAGAAATAACATGCCCTTGTACCAATGAGTGATAAAGAATAGAAATTTATGAGTATTTCAAGATGCTGGCCTTCCAGGTTCTAGAGGTACTGCTTTACATTTACAGTTTCCTGAGAAGACATCAGTTTGCTCATATCATATCCCTGCTTAAGAGTAGTGCATATGTCATGGAATTTTTGTGAGGATTAGATGAATTAATACATAAAATTACTTAGAATAATGTCTAGCACATAGTAAACACTTAGTAAATGTTAGTTATTACTTAAGGATTTAAGTAATGATTAACTTGTGTACCATAGGAGGACTAGTTGAAGGAACTAGGTATTTATAGCCTGAGTAGATTAACAAGGTGCGACTGATACCTTTCTTGTAAAATAGAGAGTAGAGATGATCAGTGTTGCTCCAAGACAAAATTAAGGCTAATGGGTAAGAGTTTGAGGAGGCTGATTTTGATTATAATGAAAATTTTCCAGGCATCAGCTGTCAAAAGTGGAATATACCACTTAGAATACAGGGAATGCTCTGTTCTAGATCTAGTGTATGTACCACACTAGATTCACTGGGCACCCCTTCTTTGCTACCTACCAGCCCCCACATCTAAGCCCAGGCCGCTTGCTCCCCAGCCAGAGTGTGAAGTTAACACCTCTTGAAACAGAATTTCACCAGTGAAGGATCAGGAAATGTAAAGGGCCAGCAAGTGAATGAGTTGCTCATTCCCTCTAACCAGCTCTTCCAAGTTTGTTTTATGTGGAAACCAGGACCGATTCTAGAATTTGTAGTGCCCAGTGCAAAATGAGAATGCAGGGCTCCACTGCAAAAATTATTAAGAATTTTAAAACAGGGATAATGCATTAAACAAAGTACAGGGCCCTTCTAAGCAGGGGACCCTGTGCAACTGCACAGGTCACGTGTCCGTGAATCTCAGACACTAAACAATCAACTGTATTTTTTGTAAAGCTGTGGCCAGTTCTGTAACTTACTCTCTTATATTTGCTTTCTTCCCTTTTCTCTCGTGCCTTTTTCTCTGGGATTACAACCCACCCTCACCCCCAATGAGTCTATAACAAGTAAACTCTATCTTAGGCTCAGTTTTCCAGGGACTTAGACTATGACTCTGTAACCTGAGTTTTCAAATTTGAGAGCCTGGTCCAAATCATCTTGAATATCATTTCTAACTCAAAGATAACATAATTCCCCCAAATGTAAGGGTAAACATTTTATATGGTATTGTTTGTTTAATGTACCCATCAATTTGTATAAGGCAGAATTCCCAGATTATTATATCTCCAATATTTTATTCTCTTTTGTTCAGGCATAATATTAATAATTCATTAGAGGGGAAGTATAGAAAAACCTAATAAAGAAAGGTATCCCATTTCTTCACTTTCCCATTTGTCTAAGCATCTCCTGCAGACCTCTCTTCTATATATCTATATTGTTAGACAGATTTCAACTTCCTGCCTCCTTTCCATACTCATATAATAATTGATATGGTAACTTTCAATCATTATGATTGTGTCTAACCTCTGCTTGCACTTTTAGTTGCAGAAATGGACATAAATTTAAGTGTGAACCAAACCTTCTTGAAATGTATGTATTCATTCAGGACACATTTATTGAGTACCATGTGTAAAGCACAGTAATAAATATTGAGGGAAAAGCAAAAAATTAGATTTGGATTGTGCCATTAAGTAGCTTGAGGCTTTTATAAAGGAGACTGTGTGTTTATGTACATGAGACCAGCAAATTTCTAATTCGAGGCAGAAGATATTATGTGGAAGATCACCTAAACAAACAAAGTGCATATAAAATGGCTGAAAATTTGGGGTAGAGTTCTAGAGGGATTTATAAAGAACTAAGGATTTGACAAGTGGAATTGGGGAGGATACGTGTTCAGAAAATATTGATTTATTCAAAATTCAACTTCAGGGAAAAATCAATTTTCCTGGATTAAAAAACATTCTTTCTTGTTATTTGAGATTTCTAGACTTTTGTGTGCATAGCAGCTTGATTAGGCTATTTCTGTACTGAACAATCAGAAGGTGAAGTCATTATTATCATGCCCTTTTTACTAGTGGAATTACTATTGTTTTTAATAGGGGGATTACTACTGTGACCTAAACCTGGCCTTTGGGCACATTTTGCTTACTGCAGAAAGTTATCATGAGTTTATTTCTTCTGTAGTGGAGGGAAAGTAACTTTTCCTTCTGCTCATTTTAGGTTCATTGGCTGGGGCCCTTGTAATGAAAGACGGATTAACAAGAGGAAAAAAAAACACAATTTCATTTAAGTGTTGTGTGACAAGAGAGCCCTCATAAGAAAATGAATACCCAAAGTAACAGTTAAACCTGAGTATTTTATATAGTAGATCTGATGAGGAATGGACGGTCCTAGAAAAATATGATGGGGAAAGAAAAAAGTATGAGCTAACTATAATAAACTGGGGGAAACTTAGCAAGACCTGTTTGTTTAGATTCCTCTCTGTCTCCCTTTGTCTTCAAAGATAAGGATGCTCCTTTCCTCTGAGTGTATATGAGCGTTACCTCTCACATGAGGCTCTTAGAACCTGCTACCAGGGAAGATCATAAATTCCCTCCTATATGTGTCATTTCTCAAATTCCTTCAGCTTAAAGTACTCAGTAAGTCAAGGTGCCATATTTTGGGGTATTGTGTCCCAAACCCCATCATATCCATGTAACCTAAATGACATGAGCAACTGGTCAATACCATATCTTCAGTTTTTCAATCAAGCAAGTGGGACAGGAGAAACCTTTTTATTAATTAGGGACAGTACACCAGGACAAACTACTTGAAAAAAATTCAATTTTAAAATCAGAGAGAATGATTTCCTCCACAGCAAAGTCATCCTTTAAATAAAACAAGCAATGATTGCTGAACCATTAGCAAAATTTTGGCAAGACAAAACTCTCTTAGACTTCCCCAATAAAGAATAATTTCCAAGCTTGTCAGATCTAAACAAATAGAACTAAATTGGAGAGAGCTATTTAAAATGACAGATTAATAGAAAAAATAAATTGTCTTTAGTGTTGGTGTTTGATTTTCAGTCTCTTGTACTTCCATGTATATTTAAGGAGATTTCTCCTCATTGAGTTTTATAAAGGTGTGCATGTCAATGTGCTAAATTTGTGTCAGAATACTTTGGCTGAAATTTGCCAGGGGGTTGATTTTGTCAGTCTCTTGAATTTTTCATTATAATGCTGTTATGCCTCTGAATTAGACAAATTTACTTAAAAAAAAAAAAGAATTGTAATATTTTTTCTGTTTGTGTCTCACAGTCCTTTAATGGAAAGAACAGTGTTTCAGAGGCCTGGATTTTAAAACCAGTGTCACAGGCTACCTATTAAATGGTAACACTTACATTGTCTTTTCAACTAGAGTCCTGCCAAATGCTGTTGATATTGACAAAAGTGTCCTCAAACATAATTGTCAGTCATACAGTAATAGAGTATCTATAAAATAGTTATAAGTTTTTTTTTTAAGTGTACCTCTGTGAAAAGAAGGCATCATGAGAGATCTGGGAAGTATGCATGTGTTTATGAGCAGTTTGAGTACAATACTTAAAAATTATTAGTTGTCAATGAGAGAAAAAGAAAAGTACAGAGAATATTAGGGGTAATTAAAGCAACTAATGATAGCGTTTAAGGGCATGCTGAAGCTTTGTGGGTGTGTATGTGCATATGTGTTTGCTGGGGATTGCTCTAAATTCTCTTTCTGTATCAACAGTTATTTTTTATATCTCTGTGAGTTTGAAAAGTACTAAAGATGGGAACATTTACCATAGATGTTGGTTTATAAAAATCAGGATATTTCAACAAAAGAAAAATATTTTATCCTTCTATATAATTTAACCTTAAATCATTTATAGAGCCCAGAACATGCATCAGTAACATAAGATCACTTTGAACCTTAGTTTCTCTTTAATCTTCAAATTAGATTCTAAGGAATGAAATATTAGGAATTCCATCAATAAATTTAAGTAGAAATGAATTCTTTTGAACTAATAGCTGAGTAAAATGGTGATATTCCCATATTAAACATGATGATTTGGTATGGTATATTAGACATTTTCATTTATTTCATGGAGAGTAGAATTTTTATGAGCAGTAATTCAGAAAAATGTGAGTTGACTTCATGGAACTATTCGCCAGATTAAAAAAAGTACTTTAATTGATGCTGTTTTCTTTCAGTTATTTTGTGGAACACCTGGTGAATTATTCTAAACGCTTTGCACATTGTTCTTTAGTTTCAGCTCAAATTCTCAAAAGCAACCTTGCAGCAATGGAACAACAAATTGTTCATCTGGAACGTGACATCAAGAAATTCTCCCAAGCAGAAAATCAACATGATAAGTTTGTGGAAAAGATGACAATATCCTTTATTTATTTAAGCATTTTGTTTATTTGTTAGTTTCTCTGTCTATCTGTCTATTTACTATCTGATTAGTCCTAGACCAGCTCGTCTATTCACACTGTCTAGATGAATTTGTGTATATGCTACTTTTATATCAGCAGCATAAATTTGGTTTCATGATGTTTTGGACCAAGTAAAGTAGGCAAGGGAACAATTAGATCAGAAAAAAATGCCATTTCTCAAAGAAGAATTTCATTTGAAAGCCCACGAGATATGTGAGGTAAGTCTTATGAGGCTTGATTACACCTAAAACAAAACAAAACTGAGAATCTTCTTATGTAACCAAATACTTGAAGAAACTGATCAATAGATTTTTATTTTTTTGGTTTTTTTTTTTTTTCCTGTGTGTGTGTGCATGCATTTTATGAGGGTACACGTGCATTTTCTTTTTTTTAAATGTAGTTTTATTAATATTTTTTTACATTCTAGGATGTTGTTGTGGAGCAGTTGGGCAGTTGGGAAGGAGGGGGAGAGGGGAAAGGGGAAGGAAATGTGATGGAAGGAGGAAGGAGGAGAGGTGCGATTGAGGCCTGTGGCACCCCCCTCATTCCCACAGGGGAGACCAGGAGGCTTCCAGTGGTGGCTTGGCCATTGCCGGGCTGGGTGCAGATGTCGGGGGGTGGTGTGGTGAAAGCCCTCGCACCCCACCACTCCATCTTGGGAACCTGGGGCCCTTCTTGCTGAGGCTTGGTGGTCATCCCAGGGCTGGCTGTGCATGACAGGGGGGACGTGGCCGAGGCCCTCAGCCCCCCACCACCCCGGCTCAGGATAGTCTGGGGCACTTTCTGTGGTGGCACTGTGGTCGTGGTTGTAGCTGGGCTGGCTGCACGTTTCGGGGGGTGCATGGCCAAGCCCCTCGTCCTCCACCCTTAGGACTTGTTGTGGGTGTCAGGGGGCATTGCTGAGGCCCCTGGATCTCCTCCCTTTCTGGCTTGGTACCCCAGGGGACTTCCAGTCCTTCTAGGTGTTATAGGTGTTCTTTGGTGAAATGAGACCTTTGCTAGTTAACAAACTTTGTCTCTGGCTGTGGGTACTTTGTTTTTTCTTTCAGTTCTGTGTTGGATTATTTGCTGTTCCCACCACTTTAACTCTGCACTGGAACTAATTTGTTGTCCTTTGCTTACTTCTAAAATGGGGGAACTTCCTGTGGGGACCACTACTTGAGCTCTGTGGTTGAACTAAATTGCTGCTTTGCTGCTGATTCCCTGGAGAAGTCTTTTTATGCAGCTCAGGTTTTAATGGTTGACTTTATAGATACCCAGCTCTGGCAACCAGGTGCACCTAGGTTGTGTAGAAACTCTGGTCTTGGTCTGAGTCTTTACATCAAACTGCACCCATGCAATTCTGTATTCCTGACCAGTCTCCTCTGAGTGGTCCTGCACTGATTGGGGGGCAGATCCTTGCTGTGCCCCAGTGTTCCTCCTGTGGGCCCATCTCCCCCGCCACCCATGCTCCAAACACTTCCCATGGGATGGGCTGTGCTTGGGTCCCTTGCAATGACTCACTGGCCTCTGAGTGGCTCCTTTTTTTCCCAATTTTGTGGCTCCTCACTGCTGTGTGCATCCACAGGAACCCTTTCAGTGGTCTTGCTGTCCTAGGGGCCACCAAGGCCCTCTTTTTCCCCTGCAGCCTCCAAGCAACTCCATCCGAAGGACACAGCTGCGGCTTTTGCTGGCTCCTGCTCCATGTGCTCAGCAGCTCCAGCCTGGATGCTGCCAAGGCTTGAAATGGCCAGAGCAGCATCCATCGTGGCTTTCTCTCATCGTGGCTTCTCCCACCTTTGTGCACTCCATAGGTCTCTCCTCCTCTTCCCTTGAGCTCTAGCAGCCCCAGCTTGGCTGTTGTTGCTTTTTTATAGTTGTAAACTGTTTGATTTGTTGGATAGAGTGATGCTGGGGACCGTCTATTCTGCCATCTTGACCGGAAGTTACAGCCATGTGCATTTTCGAGGGCAGTCAGTGGATGACTAAGATCAGTAGACTGAAAGGATTGGGAAGGATAAATAGATGCATGGATGGATGGACAGTTTAATTGATCAGTAGATAGTATACTTAAACAATAGTAGATGTCTGTGTAACATTCAGCATTTCTTGCTAAATAAACATTTTGAAACCCCTATTTTACATCATGTAGTATATTCATATAAATTACAGAAATATATGAAAGGTGAATGTGAGGAATAGCATTTAGCTTGAATTGTTTAATGTTAAATCTGGTGTCTAAAGATAAACTATGTTGAAGCTGATTTTTTTTTTCTATTTTGGTTTTCAAAAGTTAAAGCCATATCCTCCTCCTGTGGGTTTAAATAAATATCTTGAACTGCAGATTGATTCACCATTTTATATCTCTAGAGGGAATAAATACTGTAAATTTTTTATCTGATAATAAGTAAATTCTTTCAACAACTATATGGCAGTCACCTTGTTTCAAGGTTAAACCTATTGCTTTTTTCTTCTCTGATATGCTTTCTTTCATGCCCAACTTGGAAGTTATGGTGCTGAACTCGAATTACTTGAGAATAGCAATTTCGATTTATGTAAAAAAAAATTTTCAGTCACGAATACCATGTTTTGTGTGGTCCTTTAGCGATGCTGACTACTTTCATTAATACAAATATTGAAAACAAGTTTGTGAGTGATTAGAGGCAGGGAATCCTCAAAAATAACCTGGAGTTGCATAGCTGGCCACATTGGGAAATTTCATGTGAAGGTTTCACTTTAATGCAGATTAGATTTTTTTCTTTCAAATATGTTATATTGTCCTGTGGCTAGAAACACCATGTTCATTTTTTACCTTTTGATTTTGATTCTTACCTCATGTATTTGAATTTCCTTCCTGATCCCCTTGTTATTTTGAACATTTTCTTCTACAGTTGGCTTATGGCCACACAACAGCTTGCAACATTGAGTCTTTGTTGCTCATTTAGAGAAAGAAAAGTAATTTCAAACCCTCATGAACTTGGCCTGGACTCCTTATTTTATTTCTTTCTTTATGCAGGTAATTAAGCACTTTAAAATGAAAATCCAGAGCCTTCTGTATCTGTATGTTACAGATGAATGGTTATTCTTCATTTAAGTGGCATTAAAGTGTGACTATTTGCCCACAAGGGGATTGAAAACTATATTAAAATGTATGGGGCTGTTACTTTGCATATCACATTTTTAAGGAAAACAAAATAAAATATACAGCAATTTATTTCAGAGAAAAGTCAGAATATTGAGTTGAATTGTTTAAAACCTATAAATTAATGAATTACAGTGATAAAACTGTTGCTGAAATTATTCTTACTTTGGAAGACTCCTTGGGTGCACCTATTGAGAGTTCTGATCTTGTAAAAAGACACAAACAAAATGCATAATCATCATATGTATATATGTTATGTGAATTCTGGTACCTACTTAATATTTTTTTCTACCCTTCTGACAATTAAAAAAAAGAGAAGAATATTTTATTATGGGATACTCAATACTGTTTTAAAATTAGAACGATGATTCCATTTCTAGTATAGGATTTTTTGTACTGGATGATCTTTCCAATGTTTCTGTCCCCTGCCAAGAAGTTGTTTTGCTTCAGGTCACTGGCCCTTTAGATTGAAGAACCAGAGCACAAGTATGGGAGTAGTTTCTCCTGAAAGTAACCTTACCTACTTAAATAATAATCTCTCTATAAGGACTGTGAGTGGCAAAACTGAATAGTACTCCCATGCCTCTGGGCTTTCAGAACAGCAACAGTGCTACAGTTAGCAGCAATGGCCTGATGGCTGCAGAGCAACTAAATATCAGGTGGATCTTCACCAAATCTCAAGGTTGGGCTATGTCCTATAGCACCCTATATTCACCCTTACTCTTTCATAGTATTGAATGAAAACTTACAATCTGCTAGGCATTGCCAGGCCATGACAGTACAACAGTGCACACAGTAAAAAATCTGACCTCAAACAGCTGACATTTATATTGGCATTTATATGCTTTCTGGCTTGCTGATCCATGGCAGAGATCATATCTGGTTTGTTCATTACTGTATGCCCATCACAGGGCCCACCACCTAGCACAGTGTAGGCACTCAGCAAATGTGTGTTGAATCACCTAGTTCAAGCCCATACTTTGACTTTGCAGCTCAGAAAGGATATTGTCAAACAATGGTAGGCTGTGCTTATACTTACAAAAATTTTCTTCATATACATCTCAGGAACTTGAGAAACATCGAATTGCCTTTTTAGAGCAGGCCTATAAAGTATAATCAGTTTTAGGAGGGGTGATTCACACTTTTTAAAGTAAATGTATAAAAAAACTGACCCCCCCCAAAAAACAAAAAAGGAATTAAACTCCTATGAATGGAGTGGCCCAGACTGTTTCCAGCCTCCTGAAGCCAATGGCTTTAGAAGGAAACTCTGCAACTCTTTCTCCCTTTCTGTATTCAAAATTGGTTGCTTGTTCTGACTCAGAAAAAAGAAATAGACAATATAGGGGAGAAAAGATTTCTTTTCTCACCCATCACAAGGTTCATGGCTGGCACCCCTGTGGTAAAAGACAGATGTTGTAACACCAAGGTCAAGGATTTTCATCCTTATACCGGCCAGCTGCCAAACAAACAAACAAAATGTTAATAAGAGGAAAGCATACAAATTTATTTGATACAAATTTTACATGGCACGGGAACCTTCATAAATGAAGACCCAAAGAAAAGGGGGGAAAGACAGTTGGGTAGAAATATGACTGGAGGACAAAAGGGTATGATCTAATGGTAATAAACTGGGGAGAACTTAGCAACGTGTGTTTGTTCAGATTGTTCTTGGCCTCTCTGTATGAGATTCCTTCCTTCCAGGTAGAGGGCAGGACACCTGTCACATGAGGATCTTCAGGGAGGAGGATGAAGGTCAGAGAGTGACCTTTCCAGGTTTTATGGCCTGCTACAGCGAAGAAGGGGTGAAGGAAATTCTAGTTTCTGTGGCCTGCTTCAGGAGAGAGGGGGCAGGAGAAGGTCAGAGAAACCTACCTGCTTCTGTGGTTTATTAACTCAGTTTCCTTCAATTAGAAGTACTCAGTACAGCCAGTGCTATGGTTTAAAAATGTTTGTGTCCCCTCCAAAATTCATGTTGAAACTTAATCTCCAGTGTAACAGTACTAAGAAGTGGGGCCATTAAGAGGTGATTAGGCAATGAGTGCTCTGCCGTTATGGATGGGATGAGTGCCTTTATAAAAGGGCTAGAGGGAGAGAAGTAGGCCCTCCCTTTTGCTCTTTTGCTCCTTCTGCCATGTGAGGAAACAGTAAGAAGGCATAAGCACTCACCAGACACCGAATCTGCTGGTGCCTTGATCTTGGACTTCGAGCCTCCAGGACTGTGAAAAATAAATTTCTATTATTTATAATTTATCCAATCTAGGGTAATTTGTTATAGCAGACTAAGTGTATCAGTCTGTTTCTGTTGTTTATAACAAAATACATGGAACTGGGTGATTTACAAAGAAAATGGAATTTACTGCTTGCAATTTCTGAGGCTCGGAAATCCAGAGTTCAAGGAACACATCTGGTGGTGGCGACAGTACCCTGGGGTCTCACATTGCAAGATGGTGGAAGCAGAGAGAGTGAGAGACTCTTCCTGTGCTCTCCTTTTAAAGCTCTCTAAACCACGCCCATGACCACCATTATTAATCCTTTTACTACAGCATGGTCCTACAATCTAATCACCTCTTCAAGACCCGCCCCCCCCCGCCCGCTTTCAATTACCATAATAGGATTTCCCACCTCAGCAGTTACAGTGGGGATTAAGTTTTGTGGGGATATTCAACCCAAGGCACTAGAATACCCAGGCGCCATATTTTGGGGTAGTGTTTCTTGCACCCCATCAATGGAAAGAGTAAACCAAATAAGACTAATTTTATAAGATTATAAAACAGGGAGAAAAAGGGAAAATTCTCTTTTAAATCATAGGGTGGAGGTTCCAGAATTAAAGGGGATGATCTGTAATGGATATAATAACACTGTCTATATTAAAACACACATTGTTCAAAAATCTAGATAAGCTTGTGGGTAAATTAGTGCTGTTATTCTGGTATTTTTTTTTTCCTTTTTGTCTTTTTTATTGACCGGTAACGGGATCGCAACCCTCGGTGTTGCGCCTGTACCGGGGACCAGCAACGCGATCGCAACCCTCGGTGTTGCGCCCGTACTGCGCTCAGCCAGTGAGCAGGAACCGGTCTCCATATGGGATCCGAACCCTCAGCAGGAGCACCGCCACGCTCCCAAGTGGCACACTCTCCAGTGCGCCACCGGGCCGGCCTGTTATTCTGTTTTTTTAAAAAAGCAAAAGTTTTAGTGTTCCTCATGCTAATATACTCATTCTACTCATAGCATTGGAAGATTTTAGTTCAATTTTACAGTGAATTGAAATACAATCTGTACTATATTTTTAGTAAATAACAAAAATGATAATAGTCACACTTGTTTAATGACACTGCCTAATTTTACACACTTGAGCTTTTTAAAAACATTCCCATTTATTAAATGAGGAAAATTTTCTGTATCTGATGATAAAATTGACCACAGTTGTCCCATTGTCATAGTAGTGAGCTAGAGTTGTGACATCATAAAGTTGTTTGCCGTTGTCCTGTTCTTATTTCTTTAATTTCTAGGGGTCATCTTTTTTTATCTTTTAAGGTTGCCAGGAGTTTTATAGTCTGTGTCTATGTTTTGCACCTCTTGCAAATATTGCTGGAGTGAAGTTCCAAATCACATCAGGTTTCCAACGTTTGAAGAACAACCCCTACTTGGGAGAGGTGAGAGGGAGTGCCACAGATAGACTCCTTGCCAGTCTTAGGCCTTTTCTCTTTGACTTGACATTGTATGTGCCATTGACATTATCTATAACATTAAAGCTTCAGTTTTCTTGGCAAGTAGTGTGACTGTGAAAGAACTTTTCTTATGTAATGTCTTTTCCTCACTCATCACAAGGTTTATGGCTGACACCTCTATAGCAAAAGACAGATTAACAAGAAAAAAAAAAAAAGCCTAACGAGTTTATTTAACCAAAGTTAGACATGACACGGGAGCCTTCAGAAATAAAGAACCAAAAGCCCAGGGAAAACTGTGTATTTTTATGCCATGTTTGATGAAAGAAGTGGATAGTTGTGGAAAAACATGATTGGAAAAAAAGGGGTTTTTTTACTATGACAATGGTTGATCTCATGGTAATTGGGGGGAACTTCAGCAAGGTCTGTTTGTTCAGATTCTTTTCTGTGTCTCTGCATGACAGTCATAATATGACGTTCTGTGATGTGCTTCAGGGGAGAAAGGAGTGCAGGAGAAGGTCAGAGAGACCTTCTTGCTTCTGCGGCCCTCCAAGTCTCTTTCAACTCAAGCGCCAAAGCACCATACTTTGGGATATGTGTTCTGAGCCCTGATGCGTCCTCCCTCCCTTCCAAGGATCGCTTTTACTTACTGCTCCTCACTTCTTCTGACAGGAAAGAAACCCATTCTAAAAGAGGGCTTCTTAGACTTTTAAAAATGTGTTGTGTTCCATTCTTAACATCTTAAACTATCTAAAAAAGCATGTTAACCGCAATGTTGACCTTACTGCTTATATACTGTTGACAAATTTCTTACCACATTTACTCACAGAGCTTTTGTCAATGGCAGGGCTGTCTGTTGCCCAAAATCAGCTTAGCTTTTTGATTGACTGCTGGCTAAATTATTTCCCCAACTGGAGGACAGGGAGTGACTGAGCAGCAGGGGCACCATTAACACATTGACAAGAAGAGCTGACAGAATGTTAATGACATTAACACCCTGTCAACTAACTATCAACACCTGGGATTTCCTTACAGTATGAGGGAAGAGTCATTTGAAGTGGTTACAAATCAAGTTACTGAAGAAGCACATTGTCCTTTCCAAATAATTTAAAACAGATTTGGGGTCTTCACTGCACTATTATGTTAATTTTTGTCCTACTATTCTTTATGAAGAGCATCATTTAATAATAGATAAAAAATACACAGAGTTATTGTTCAACCGTAAGTCACCTTTGAGAACATGCCAGTGACAGGTTTTAGGGGGATGATAATCTACACTTTTTAAAGTAAATGTCATTTAAAATTGACTAAATAAAAATAAAAACAACCCTCAAAAGCAAAGCTTTTTTTTTGAACGAATGCAGTAAGTAACCCAGGCTGTTTTCTGGGTCCTGAAGAAAAAACTGAGAACTTTAGACTAGATTGGAGGAAAGTTCAAAACCTCTGACTCTCTCTCCTTACCCTCAATTACCTGCTGGCCTCAAACTTAGAAACTTAGGAAGTTCAAAGCAAAACAAACAAACAAAAAAACGTTTATGAGACTGATCAGGGAGAGCAGGGTACAGGATTAAAAAAACAGAAAAGGGCAAGATCAGTAATGGAAAGAATACATGCATTGAGAAACAAATTATTTTCAAAAACCACGTAGAGAAAATATTGTTTTTTCTTACCATTCTTTGAAATATACACTCTTTATAGTGATAATGGGAAGTTTTTGTTAACTGTTTGTACGTTGAGTTGAAATAGAAGGTATAATCATTTATGATAATAATAAAAATGGTAATAAAATAACTATAATAGCAACTGTTATCAAAGAAAATCAGAGCCAGACAGAGGATAAAGCAGTGGAGCCAAATTTTATTCAGGAACTATTGCCATTGGGGAAGAGAGACCTCAGTAAACAAATGGGCTGCATTCCAAATACAAGGGCAAGTGGGGACTTATAGCCAAGGAACAGGGTGGGAGTCAGTGGATGGAAAATTACTAAATGGAGATATCAAAGAAAAGGGGGATTCTGGCTAAACCAATTTGATGGGGTTCTTGCTGAAGGCAGGCCAGGATGATCAGACATGGAGGGTGGGAAATGAGGAATTTGACCAGATATGGACAGTGGTAAGATATCAAGGGTGAAGAATTAGGAATTTGATCGGATGTTAAGAGTAGAGGGTTTTCACTAAACTGACCCAGCAGAATTCTTGCTAAAACTGTACTGTGCGGGCCAAGGATAGAGCCCAAAGGTGAGGCCTAGTCCAAAAGAGGACTCAGAGGAGGCTGACTAAAATTTGGTTAAAGAGAATCTTAGATACTGTTCAGTGAATGTCACGTGCCGGCCACTACGTTGGGAAGATATGTGCGCATGCACACACATACACACACAAGCTTACCTTTTTTTTTTTTTCCCTCAAGTGATCTCCAAAGCAATCCTATGAGGTAGGTACACTTATTAGCCTCATTTTAAATATTAGAAAACTGAGGCTACAGAGGTTCAACCATGTGCACGAGATCACATAGGTAATAAGAAAGGTTAGTGAGGGTCAGGATTCAAATTTTGGACTTTCGGACTTCAAGCCTTCTGCTCCTAACCATGGCATCATGCTGCCTCCAGGGTCAGAAAGATTTGCAAATCTGATATGAATTCCACATTTGTTCCCTCTGAGACTATTTTATTGCTTCCTCTTCAATCTCCCTCAAATGGGAAATTTTTTTCTTTTCGAAAGGATGGTAAACTAATTTAAAAATTAGCTGCTCACTTACACCATCTCCTCCAGAAAGCCTTCCCTAATCATAGCAATCAAAATTAATTTCCCTGTCCCCTGTGTTCTCATAACATTTTAATACCTTGATTATTTTACTTGCTGGTTTTGCCTATCCTCTGTTTATGTACACGTTTGTTTTGCATACTGGGTTATAAACTCTTTTGAGATACAGATTCTTATTCATCTTTGAGTATAATGCTTTGTAGAAAGTTCAGTGCTTAATAAATGTTTGTTGAAATAGGTTACAGTTCATTGTATAATGATTAATACTAAACTTAACATTCTGGCAAGTAAATAGAGAACATTAGCTTGTTGTTCTGGCCTAATCTCAGTTTGACAAAACAAAAGAGTCTAACATATTTCGAATGTTATGCCTTTATTATGTTTTGATTTAAAACACAGGTATTGAAAATTATCTCTTAACAGACTCTTAGATAGAAACCACATTCTAAGAAACTGTCTGAATGGAGCATATGTTTTTCAGGATCTGTTAGCACAGAAAATTTCTATTTGAAGAGTCTTGCTTTTTTGAAATTCAGCCTGAAATTACAGACTGTGAGCTACATTTTTCAAACTTTGTTCAGGGAATTGATAGACATTTGGTGCGTGATGCTAATGGTGAGAAGAGAAAATATATTGCTCAGTAAAAGGGTGCATAAACCCTTTCAGGCCACGAGAGACTCATCTGGGAAATCATCTTTTTCAGAACATAAAACGGGACTTAATTTGTCTGAAAGAGTTAATGTACCCTCAACCTGACAAATTCTCATCATTCTTACCAGAAGATAAGTTTTAAGAGATTAGAAACATTTCTATGGGATTTATTCATACTGAGTAGAAATAATACAAAAGAGAAGCTTGAGAAAATAAATTACCCAATTTGATTATTTTTTGTCTGTGTACATGCGTGTATACTAGAAAGCATATAACATATATACATATATGTTCATAGATGTAGATAAAGATAAAGCCATTTTAGTATTTATGAGGTCATTAACTGGATATCATAGCAATGAGCCTAGGAATTTGTTTTCTTTCACTTTTAACTTAAAATTTACTAAAACTTTATTTTCAATTATGAACGTATGTGTGGTAGTTTGTAAGTAATAATAGTGACATTAGTATAATTCTGCAAGTAATATACTTTTACAGCAAAATCTCGATCTTGTAATTTTCATAATGTAGAAAAATATATCCATATCTTTCTATAATAGAAGTCTATTCACTTATTTCTAGTTAGTATCTGTTTGAGATATAGCTTATAAAAAGTATAGCAAGTAAACTAAGCGTTTCATTGAATATTCTTTGTTCTTCTAGTTTTACACTTAAAGGAAGTGAATTAGATTTATAAAGTGAAGACTGAAAAAAAAATATAAGAAACCAAGTCAGTATATTAAGTAATCACGTAATGATGCTCTCTTTTGTGTTGCAAAGGTAAGGTAGGGTGATAACCTATTACATTGTCTGCATTCATTAGAAAAGTTAGGAATGGAAAGAAAATGTGACTAGCATTACTGAAAATTACCCAAATGAATTTTGGTGATGGTAGTGAGTATAATATGCCTCATAAGACCTACATTTAGAACTGTAATCAACTTGAAAGGATCACATCTCAGCTACTCATTTAAGGCTAAGAGACTCACCAATGGTAAGAAAGGAAAATCAATGAAAAATTAGAAAAAAGAATTATAGATAAGCTTTTCAAAGGTCATCAGTGAGAAGGAGAAGAGAGCCTAGTCACCAACTGATGTTGTCTGAGTAGAGAAAAGGCATGAGTAACTGAGTTGAAAATGGTTCTGAGAGGCGAAGATATCAACCCCTTTTTACCTCATCAAAAGCAAATATCTTAAGTGGCTTTTTCATGTTAAGGTAATATCTTTGCAAACAGCAAATCTCTTCAGTTACTGATTTCTAGATTCCTTTATCATGGACCTGACTCAGAACCGAAAAAGATCCCATTTTATTTTACACACTGTTGAGAAACATTTTGTCCACATTATTTGCCCCATATACATAAAAGTGCTTTCCAACTTTAATGTCCTTATGAATGTATTTTTCTTAACCCATCTGAATGAAAAGGTATTTGGACTGGATATCAGTTATCCTGAGCTCTAGCCTTGATCTTTGTGATCTTAGGAAAGATGCTCTATTTACCTGTTTGTAAAATGGAAATAATAAAATTCAGCTTGCAAAACTCACATATATTGTTATTAGAATTAGGTATAAAAATAATTTTTAACATGCTTCATTAAATGGAAAATGCTTTGTAACATTGAATAACCATATAAAAAGTGTTATTTATTTATCATTCTGCCCCAAACCTCACAAATAGGAAATAAATTATTTCCCCCAAGGAAAATGTTCTTCATAGGGGCCGGCCTGGTGGCGCACTGCTACAGTGCGCCGCTTGGGAAGCGTGGCGGCGCTCCCGCCGAGGGTTCGGATCCCACATACAGACCGGTTCCTGCTCACTGGTTGAGCGAGGTGCGGGGAGCAACACCGAGGGTTGCGATCCCGTTGCCGGTCCCGGGCCGGTACGGGCATGACACTGAGGGTTGCAATCCGTTGCCGGTCATGAAAAAAGACAAAAAGGAAAAAAAGAAAAAAAGAAAAAAAAAAAAGAAAATGTTCTTCATAAACTACCATGGTCTGCTTTTGTCCAACTTCATTTTTTTAGATTTTTGTTGTTTTTTTTTAAGTTAAGTAATAAATTTGCTTTTTTGTTTTTAGACTGATAGAGAAAAGTATATAGTGAATGCCTATGGAGGAAACAGAATGCTAACACTTCATTATTCAAGGAGTATCCAGATGTTCAGTGTTAAACAAATCCCTACTTTTTTCACTTTGGTAGGAAAGAGGAAGAGACAACCAGTGAAATTTGAAGATTCTTGCATACTCCACGGGTTATGATATTTTAAATACTATGGCACCTGTGAAATAAGGTTAAGGTATGTTTCCTGCTTTTAAGGAAGAATGTAGTCAGGGGGGTAAAACTGACAGAGAAGATGGCAACAAACAGTATGATTTAATTGCTAAATAAGTGTGGTCCTGCTAAAAATGCAATAGGCATTTTCGATATTCCTTACCTTTTTAATTTTGCTCAGTGAGACAGCATTCCAGCTTTGGCCCCACTTGGGAATTAACACTGCAACTTCATTATTTTGTTGGAAATGTATTCTCAAACAAGTGAAAAGTTAAGTATGGAAATACATTCCAAAGCCAAGTGGAAATGACTTGTATATTATCCTTTTTTTGAATTAACTGTCTCTCTTAGCACAGATAATTAAGAACTGGGTATACCAACAATTTCTCTAGGCTCACAAATAAGTTTCTTTCCATGTTTTTATCAGTCCATCAACATATATTTTTTTTTTTTTTTTTTTTTTTTTTTTTTTTTTTTTTTTTTTTC